>NC_046969.1:4051935-4164435 GCF_009769545.1 Cyclopterus lumpus | reverse complement strand
GTGACAGTACAGCCCCCCTCCTCTCTGACACCAAGCCAGGGAATCCATCCACGCAGCACTTTATGCTGCTTACACGCTACACTAACTGCCTCGTCCTGCTGCTTGTCACTCTCCGTGCTTGTCACTTCGTGGTGGCTTTCTCGCATGCCGTGAATATGAAGTCTGGCGTTGTGATTTTCTTTGACTGAAACTGCTAAAAAGACCAAATATGGTGTTCATTCATATCAAATTTTGATCAAATATGCAAGTATCTAGTGTTTTAATAACAGCATTTAAGACATTTACAAACCAGGCATGTGATAAATTAACAATACAAATATCTGCATCAAAACTATTCATACTGGCATCGATGTGAAGTTGCAACAGTTAAAAGACTTTTTCAATAAAAGGTTGAACTAGATTTATGCAGGCAGAGGACCAGTTCCCATCCTATTGCCCATCTGTCTGAGATAAACTGGTGTATAGCCTGAGCTACTGTAAGACATGTTATTGAGTTTCCTTGAACACTTGCATAGTGCAAATGTCTAGCGCCTTTGTTCATACTTTGTCCAAAGTATTTCTTTCGCCGCGTACTATTTGTGTCCTGTGTGAAAGTGCTCACGACAACAACAATAAAACACCTCAAGTGTGTAATGGTCATTACAGCATCATGGCAGAGTTGTCTGTAACAAGTTCATCCATGAGGTGTTCAACATTCATTCATCCATTTAAACTTCCTACCTGTATTGGAATTGGCATTTTTAGTCATCAAACGAGTACAACTAATTCTGTGTAAAAAGTTAATGGGATCTCACTTATTGTACATTTCGATTTCTGAACTTGGAACATGGCACCAACTAGTGTTTTAGTGTTGCAACAATAATGTTTAACGTTACTGGCCAGTGGTCATAGTATACCTTCGATGAAGGGTAAGCAGATGGAAAATGGCAGAGTTAAAGGACATCCCATAAATGCTTTTCCAAATACACAAAACTTCAACAGAACTATTTCTCCAACCAATGAGTTTACAGCCTATTGTTTCACGTCTCATTGTCACCCACGGCAGCACACTTGTTTCTCATTTGGGCTCAATAATTTAATGGTGTCTAGGCAGGCGGCCAGGCAGTCAAATGTTGTGTGAGGCGGAATAAAGCTGTGTTTTGGAGGCAATTCACAATGACAAGTGACAACAGTTTCACACAAAGTGTCTTCTTCGCACAGAGACTCATTAGGCTGTGGAGTTGAGAGGGAGCAGCCATGCAAATCCACCTCGTATCAGTCAAAGTGACACGCAAACAATCTGGCTCCCGACTTCTGGACACCCAAGGTAGAAAGACTGCAATGCCTTCCCCTGAGGAGTGGGCCGCTCCTCATGCAAAGTTCTTCAGTAACAAGACAGGCCAACATGGGAAAGGGAATCTATTTAGTTGTGAAGATCACAATACAGTTTGCCTATAGCAAAAATAAAACAGTAGTCATTAATGCTAATACAGGCAGAATACTTCCCCCAATACTGCAATGCACTTTCTAAAAGTAGCATTGCCCCCTTCGTTACCAGCTTCAATCGAAGTGGAGAAAAGAAAGACTAGTTGAATTCAAAAGGAAGTGCTTGGCACAAACAGTGGTTACCCTTGGGCTATCCAGAAGAAAAATGCTTCAAACACCATTTTGTTTAGCAAAAATAATATTCTCCAGAAGAAGAATTTGGTGTTTGGTGCTGGGAGAGGTGATGGACTGACAAGTGCTCTGAGGTCATTCTTCTTCATTTTATGTTGGGTGGCAACCAGTGTGAACGGGTATTATTGACTATCGGTGTATCATCGACTAGACTGATGTTATTGATCTGCAAAGTGGCTTTTAAGGGAAGCCAAAAGAAACCCTGTGAAAACAGAAGAGCATTGATGTGTCTTGGCCCCAGATTATCATTAAATAAAAAAGTGTCTAAGTAAATGGTCTACTTAAAGTGTTATCACATAAGCTAAGCTATTAAAACTCCCCTATGTAAACAGAAATTGCATATTTACATGGCCTATAAAGTAAACACTCTGTAGAGAGGATGCAGGGAAGGTGCACATGTTTGCTCTCCTGCGCTATCACACAGAAAACCCTGCCAGTTCCCCAGTGCTGCTCTCTAACGGGGCCTGTCAGCATAACCTGTATACCGTGTACCGCCGGCAATTCCTGCTTGCCATGGAGTAACAGAGAGCCGGCAGAAGTCTGATACATGGCTGCACTGAAGAGCCAGCTCTTTGCTTTCACAGGTCAGACATACTGCGGGACAACTAGAAGCCAAAGCAGGTGACATTTCAGACCTTTTTCTGTGTCACCAGGACATTTTTAAAAATACTTTTGCTATATGGTCTTCAGTAAACTCAAAAGTTGTTTGTCCAGCGGTTCTTCATTCAAACCAACAGCCATTCATTACGGCCAGGCATCCACTAGTCAACAAGGTCAATGGTTTGTCCATTGGAAGGGCCGATATGGAGCCTTGTGGTCTGTAACGCTGTTCATTCTGTACACATGACATCTATTGCTTCTGTCCATCCGGGGAGAGGGATCCTCCTCTGTTGCTCTCATGAAGGTTTCTTCCCTTTTTTCCCTGTGAAAGGTTTTTTTTTCTATTTTTCAGGGGGAGTTTTTCCTGATCCGATGTGAGGTCCTGGGACAGGGATGTCGTATGTGTACAGATTGTAAAGCTCTCTGAGGCATATATGTAATTTAGGATTTTGGGCGATATAAAATAAACTGAATTGAATTAAATATAGTACGGTGAAAAAACTAAAACAAATGCATAAGGATATGTTTTTTTGAACAGACAGTGCAAGTGTCAAAGACAAAACCTTACTATGTAAAGAAACTCCCGCATAAACAGACTCATGCGTGCACATGTCCATGCAATTCCAATGTGGTTTTAGAAGAAAGATTTTAGCAAGGTTTGGAAAGTAATAAGCATACGACTGGATGAATGAGACTTGGATTATACTGCTAAGTTGTGCAAGATTGTCCATCCACCGTGGCGGCCGGAGAGAAAAAGTATTTTCAAGAATTCAAAGTAACACAGGAAGAGTAATTGATATTCCAGCTCAATAAAGTGTTACTGACTCACACTTCAATCAGCTTGTTGTGCTAAACCTCAACACAGGCATTTCAAAAAGCTATAAGTTCAAGCCATTGTTGAGACATGACACATAAAAAATGACAATCATCAAACAGCTGAAGAGCTTTCTTGACTGTTAAACAAGAAACAAACTAGCATGGTACATCATTTATGCATGTTTAAAGTCATGTCCAGAATACATTTTTATCATCACCAGAATACATTTTTCCAAACCATTCTCTAATTCCACCTCATGACATGATAATCCATACGTCAAACCCTCTGCCAAGAGCAGCTCATCTCAATGGGGACGCAGCTTCACATTCCCATGGACCTGTCAATGTCCATAGTCTACCAGCCCGTGCACTGCAAATCCAATACATTCCACTGCGTTGTCAGGCCGAATGGATCTTTGAGCAGCAAACTGTTCAATAAATCATCGCAAAATGATTTTCAGTAATTAACTCAAACTGAGTGATTAATGATAGCTACCGATGTGTGAGTAAATGTGGGTGGAGTTTTCCATTTAAGGAGCTTTTTGCAGTTTGCAGACTTTGTTTGTGTAATATTCAGTATGCTAGGAAGGAGAAGACACCGCAGCAGAATTTAGCATCACTAAGCTATGTATTTAAATCCATACAGCCAGGTGGAATATTTCACTATCTTCCTGTTTCCCCCCATAAACAGATAACCACAAACAGTCAGCCAGTCCAGCAGAGGCTCAGTAATCTTAACTTCCAAATGTAGAGCAGGATGCAGAGACCCTGCTGCCACTTGTGTTTGTTCTTATAAATAATACATTGTTCTCTCCTGCTCCTTGTTCATAACCCACAAAATTGCCTCCCACATGAGTTTGGTAGCGGTACCTGAATGGTGCATGAAAAGCTGGAAGGGAGGGCGAAGAAGCAGGGAATAAACTGATTCTATTTTGCGAATCATTATATGTATGCGACCCTGGGGAGTTGCAAATCCAAAGGCAAGCAGTGTAGGGAAAAGGAAGGTTACGGCATACCAGCCAGGAAGTGAGTCCCGGCTGGATGAGAGCATTGCGAGTGCTGGAATACAAATGTTTGTGCCCTGACACAATATTGATGTTCTGACTCTCAGCAGCTAAAGCAAGAGAGACCAGTATTTGAACGCCGAGGGAAACATCTGATCCTAACGATTCTTGTGTTGACGCTTCATTTTTATGTTAGTTATGGTGATTGGTAAAACTCAGAAATTAACTAGTTTTTACAGTTCTGGTTGACCACAAATTACTATTTTTTTTAACGCTCGACACGCCCCCTCATTGTTCATCAGTTAATTGATTGGACACGCCCCCTCATTGTTCATCAGTTAATTGATTGGACACGCCCCCTCATTGTTCATCAGTTAATTGATTGGACACGCCCCCTCATTGTTCATCAGTTATTTGATTGGACATGCCCCCTCATTGTTCATCAGTTAATTGATTGGACACGCCCCCTCATTGTTCATCAGTTATATTATTGGACACACACCCTCATTGTTCATCAGTTATATTATTGGACAAGCACCCTCATTGTTCATCAGTTATATTATTGGACACGCCCCCTCATTGTTCATCAGTTATATTATTGGACACGCCCCCTCATTGTTCATCAGTTATATTATTGGACACACACCCTCATTGTTCATCAGTTATATTATTGGACACACACCCTCATTGTTCATCAGTTAATTGATTGGACACGCCCCCTCATTGTTCATCAGTTAATTGATTGGACACGCCCCCTCATTGTTCATCAGTTATTTGATTGGACATGCCCCCTCATTGTTCATCAGTTAATTGATTGGACACGCCCCCTCATTGTTCATCAGTTATATTATTGGACACACACCCTCATTGTTCATCAGTTATATTATTGGACACACACCCTCATTGTTCATCAGTTATATTATTGGACACACACCCTCATTGTTCATCAGTTATATTATTGGACACACATCCTCATTGTTCATCAGTTATATTATTGGACACACCCCCTCATTGTTCATCAGTTATATTATTGGACACACACCCTCATTGTTCATCAGTTATATTATTGGACACACACCCTCATTGTTCATCAGTTATATTATTGGACACACATCCTCATTGTTCATCAGTTATATTATTGGACACACCCCCTCATTGTTCATCAGTTATTTGATTGGACACTGCAGCTGATCGGACTGATCTCTGGAGTTTCATACCAGAGTGAAGACGATCACAGATTAAACTCAGATTTGTTTTCTGAGTCACCATCTGGTTAACATACATGTTCATAGTAGGTCTGAATAACAAAAGGACCGCAAACAACTGTCTTCATTTATTATAAATAATGATCTTTTCTTGATCTCTTATTTACCTTAATAACTCAGTCAGAGAGAGCTAGAGAGTTTCTGTTAGCAGGAACTCTTTTTACATAATTAATTTCCAATCAGTGACTTGAGGCTGATTATTCTTGAGTGTCGAGTTTGATGAGTTATATAATTTAAGTTTACCTCAATCATTGATCCCAATAAATTAATTGCAGTGAGCAATATAAACCATAATCACATTCTGGGTTATTTCATAATGACTTCACAATCAGATCTTTAATGAATACGACAAACAGATTCTGCTGGTAGAAATTGGTTCTGTAGGCTCGAAGCAGGACACAGACCACAGACCACAGTATAAATACCACACACTGTGTTTAAATACCACACACTGTGTTTAAATACCACACACTGTGTACAAATACTCAATGCACTTGTTAAACAGGTAACAGACTGCAGAGAAAACATCTCCACTCTGACAGTGATGATAACTGTGTCTTTAATAGTATTAGTAGAGCAATGATAATGAAGTCTTTATTAGTATTAATAGTGATGATAGCTGTGTCTTTATTATTATTAGTACAGTGATGATAACGGTGTCTTTATTAGTATTAATAGTTATGATAACTGTCTTTAATAGTATTAGTAGAGTGATGATAACGGTGTCTTTATTAGTATTAGTAGTGATGATAACTGTGGCTTTTTAATTATTAGTAGAGTGATGATAACGGTGTCTTTATTAGTATTAATACAGTGATGATAACTGTCTTTATTATTAGTACAGTGATGATAATTGTCTTTATTAGTATTAATATAGTGTTGATAACTGTCTTTATTTGTATTAATACAGTTATGATAACTGTGTCTTTATTAGTATTAGTACAGTGATAATAACGGTGTCTTTATTAGTATCAGTACAGTGATAATAACTGTATCTGTATTAGTATCAGTATAGTGATGATAACTGTGTATTTATTAGTATTAATAAAGTGATGATAACTCTTTATTATTAGTACAGTAATGATAATTGTCTTTATTAGTATTAATATAGTGTCAATAACTGTCTTTATTAGTATTAGTACACTGATGATAACTGTCTGTATTTGTATTAGTACAGTGATAATAACTGTCTTTATTATTATTAGTACACTGATAACTGTCTTTATTACAGTGATCAAATGTCTCTCTAGCTGTTAAAGCCGACTGACAGCTGATCCATATACCCGTGTGTGTGTGTGTGTGTGTGTGTGTGTGTAACTATTGCATAGCAAATGACTGAACCCGAGGTCATCTTCTCATGTCGCTAAAGGAGAGCCAGTGTGCCGTTAGCAGCCTGCGGTGTTTTGGGCTTAAAGAGCTTCCTGAACTCAACACACAGCCGAACTGAGTTTCTGTTCAGAGCTCAGTGTTTAACAGTCAATCTGAGCGTGACACAGTGCACTGCAGTAAAGCGGCGCAGAGCCGGTGTGGACAGCATGGATTAAAATGAGTGCATTTCTTGCGCGAGACGTGCGATTGAAAGAACGTGCCTGATGCCCTCGCGGCCTCGACTGGGGGGAATTGTGGTTTGAATTCATCCAATGAACATTAGAGTAGTTAGTCGTAGTACTCGCTGCAGACTCACCTGACGGATATTGTTTGATTTGTCACTATCAAATGTAATTGATGTTTTAGCACTAGTGTTTAAGTGATTTAACGTATCACCTGTTTGATTCAATGTATAACTTGGAAAGAATTAAAGTTTTTTAAATGAACTCAGTAAAAGTACCCGAATATTCAGTTGGTTTCTGGAACCTGCTCGGGGAATATACTTTGCTCAATGAATAAACTCTCTTGCATCAAACTCTGACCAATTCCAGTGATTTCTAGGAAAAATGTTGTAGCTCCGAAATATCAGAATAGACTAAATGTTGGAGCAACATTTTGGACTTCATCAACTGGCCCAGCCTGAGCTCCTGTTTCCCAGCAATATCTGCACCTTCCTAGTTTGGTACGTTATATTGATCTTGCCAGGTTTAATTGTCGTTTTGGGTTCAGTTGTGAGTCTTTACTTACCTATGTACCACATTCCTTCAAAGTAGCTGTAATTAAACCTCTCCTGAAGAAGCCCACTCTTAATCCAGAGGTATTGGCTAACTACAGACTGATCTCTAACCTTCCCTTCCTCTCTAAGATCCTTGAGAAAGTAGTCGCAAATCAGTTGTGTAACTTTCTACATCATAATAGTTTATTTGAGGAGTTTCAGTCAGGATTTAGAAAACACCACAGCACAGAGACAGCACTGGTGAAAATTACTAATGACCTCCTAATTGCATCAGATAAAGGACTCATCTCTGTACTTGTTTTGTTAGACCTTAGTGCTGATAAAGGACTCATCTCTGTAGTTGTCTTGTTAGACCTTAGTGCTGATAAAGGACTCATCTCTGTAGTTGTCTTGTTAGACCTTAGTGCTGCGTCCGACACCATTGATCATGACATCCTATTACCGACACTGGATCAGTCGATTGGCATTTCAGTTACCGCACTAAGTTGGTTTAAATCCTATTTATCAGATCAATTTGAATTTGTATTTGTAAACGATGAAGCCTCGATGACCACCAACGTTAATCACGGAGTTCCACAAGGTTCTGTGCTTGGACCAATTTTATTTACCTTTTTATATATGCTTCCTTTAGGGAATATTATTAGGGAACACTCCATACACTTTCATTGTTATGCAGATGATACTCAATTATATCTATCGATCAAGCCAGAAGAAACCAACCAGCATTACTATCTCCAGGGATGTGTACAGATTGTAAAGGCATAATGGAGATTTGTGTAAATAGTTAGTTTTTTCCCAGTTTTATCCATTACTTATTGTTAGAAATGTTTACAGTTTGTTAAAATAAAATATGTTCCATTTTGATTCAACATTCAGTTGCTCTGTGGTGTTTTTTGAATAGGTAAATATAGTTCTGGTTAAAAAAAATGTTTTATTATTTTGTATGCTGTATTTGCATGTATTGAATCCCATTAGTAATATAAAAGTGAGATATCTAGTCTGGTACATGTTATGTGCCCAATGTGCCCAAATGTGTGCCCAAATGCCCATTTTGAAGACCTCGCCTACTAACAAGGTTCTAATTTAGTTCTGTTTCACTTTTTCAAAGTCAAAATTTGCAGAGATACTATTCATAGATTGTGCTATGATTTTGAGGAAGTTTAAACCTTTCGGCTACATCATTCCAAAGAGATAATCATGATAATAAGTGCTTTTTACGAGGCAAACCTGAAACTGTTTAATTTGTGCTGTGTGCCATCTTCATGTAATCATAACCAGTAACATATAGGCTGATATTTACACATCTGAAGTATTCTCACAAGTGTTTCCTTTTATTATTGTGGTAGACGAGATACACTCAACATTTCAACATTTCAAAAATCAGGCACATCTTGTCGCAAAGCGATTAAGAAAAACTGGTTCACGCTTGTTACTTCTAGACTAGATTACTGCAATTCCTTATTATCAGGCTGCTCTAATAAATCTTTTAAGTCCCTCCAGTTAATCCAGAATGCTGCAGCTTGTGTACTCACAAAAACTAAGAACATTACTCTTGTATTAGCTGCTCTGCACTGGCTCCCTGAAAAATCAAGAATCACATTTAAAATTCTTCTCCTCACCTACAAAGCTTTGATTGGTGATGCACCATCATATCTTAAGGAGCTTGTAGTACCATATTGACCCACTAGAGAGCTGCGCTCACTAAATGCGGGGCTACTGGTGGTTCCTAGAGTTCTAAAAAGTAGGATGGGAGCCAGAGCCTTCAGTTATCAAGCTCCTCTTTTATGGAACCAGCTTCCACTTTCAGTCCGGGAGGCAGACACAGTCACCTCATTCAAGAATAGACTTAAGACTTTCCTCTTTAATAGTGCTTATAGTTAGGGCTGAATCAGGTTTGCCCTTGTCCAGCCCCTAGATATGCTGCTATAGGCTTATAGGCTGCTGGGGGATGTTTTAGGATACACTGACTCCTCTCCTCTTCCAACTCTCCTTATGGACGAATTCACATCTCTTTATTGCACATTACTAACTCTACTTCTTCCCCAGAGTCTTCGTGCCTTCTCGCCTCACAGGGTTCAACGAACCTGGCTGTGTCTGAAGCCGGTCCTGGCTCCTGGGCCCTGCCCCCTGACTTCTTGCCCCTGCTTCCTGCATCCTGGCCTCCTTCCTCAGTGTCTTCTGCCTCAAGGGCCTGGCCTCATGCCTCATTGGCCCAGCCTACTACACGGTGCCTCCTGCATAATGGTCCTGCCTCCGTGGCCCTGCCTCCTGCCATGGCCCCTCCTCTGTTTCATGGATTGGGGAGGTCTGGATGGTGGTCTATGCCTACTCATTATTAATAATTTCTGTAATATTCATTACATCTGTAACACTGTTCATCTTGTACATATGACATCTGTTGCTTCAGTCCTTCCGGGGAGAGGGATCCTCCTCTGTTGCTCTCCAGAAGGTTTCTTGCCTCTTTTCCCCCTGAAAGGGTTTCTTTCTGTTTTTTGGGAGTTTTTCCTGATCCAATGTGAGGTCAAAGGTCAGGGATGTCGTATGTGTATATATTGTAAAGCCCTCTGAGGGTAATTTGGGATTTTGGGCTGTACAAAATAAACTGAATTGAATTTAATTGAATTATTAACATGACATAACATTAAATTAAATGCAATTTTAATTGTATTTTATCACGGTGTATTATCTTTTTTTTCTTTGGCAAGAAATGCTTCTCTAGAAGCCCAACCATTTAAAATGGGCTCTGTGAGCTGACTGCTATATGTAACATTGGTGTCTAAAATAATTATAAAATATTAGGTTAAAAGGTTTAAAACTTGTTTATTTTGTTTAAGGAAATACTTTCTCGTCCGGGACGCTTTATGTTTATTTATGGACTCTTTTTGATTTTGGATTAAATGAACCCTTGGCAGGAAACAATAAACCTGACCCTTTAATTGAACCCTTCTGATTGATCTCTTGCTCTGCCCCACCCTAGGCGGCCCTAGGGACAGCCCGTGACACAACAAAGTATATTGTATCTTTTAAAAGCAGGGTTGGTTATCATCTTCAAACACATTTGATATTGTTGTTGAAATTCTCATTACATCTTGAAAGTTATCAATGAATCAAACATTCTGGTATATGTGGCTTTGGCAGGACCGTTCCATCATTTCATTCAGCCCGTAAATAATGATTGGACGGGCTACCTGCCGCGTACCTGCCTGCCTCCGGGTACTCTGCCCGTGCACTCATTGTTCATCACCAGTCTTCCACAAGCTGCAATATTTTGATTACTAATAGCTGCCATGTTTGTTTACATTCATAATGATGATTTTGGGTTGAGTGTCTCTGGAGAGAGGCCTGAAGGGACGGGACTGTCAGCGTTGAAGACTTGGAGACTTCCTTGCTATATTTAGCAAATTTGGGGTGTAGTGCTGCTCCTACTTTCATTGGAAAAGAGTCGTCAACACTGGGCCGTTTGTTTAGGTTGGATAACTTTTCAAATCTAGCCTTACTATTGCTAGTTTCTCATCATTACCAACCCTGTCTTTAACTTTAAAATATTTAACTATTAAATGTAGTAACAAAAAAGTAGCGGATTATTGTTAATGTTTAACACATCAACATTTATTTAATTATGTGGGATGATCTTATCTATTCCGGAATGCCTTTATAAAGGCATTCATACAAACTATTTTGTTAGGTTTAGGAAAATAATATAGTTTGGGTTTAGTATTTTGAGGGGTCGGAAGACTAGAAAGGTGCTTTATAAATGCAGGTCCATTTACCATGACCATAAGTGTAGTGTTGTTGGGCTCAAATTTGACTTTCTGAAATTAGCTTCAAAGGATTTGGTTTCTATTACGGAAAAATCTCTGAGTGGGGCAATTAATGAGTGCAGAGTGCTCACACAGGAAGGTAATTGCTGACACAGCCCCTGTAATGAATTCCTCCCTGCTAAATTATGAAGGTAAATTACACAATGTGTTCATTGCACCCATAAAGCAACAAGTCCCGATAATTAACCTGTTGAATAGAAACACTGGACCCCCACGTGTGGGGCTCAGAGGCTTCATCCTGCCCCTGTATGGCCTGCATACTGAGAACTGCTTCCAACATGGTTCAGGACGGCATTCTCAAATCCTGTTGCTGCAAGAACTGCCGTTTGTTTTTACTTCAATACACGCGTACACTTCTGTCAGGACAATGAGCAATGCACTGTAAAAAATGTGCATAACGTGGTGATTGTGCTTTAAATGATTGACAGGTTGTTTACTTTCAGAAGGACAGACTTGATGGAGTAAATGTGTGCCTCCAAGGAAGCACAAGTTTATAGGTGGACATGCTTGAAAGTGTGGGTGTGGTGGGGGTGCTGCCGTCACAGAAAGGTGATGATTATTCATATAAGGTTGTTAATCTGTGCACACTTTTGACAGTCACTCGTCACATACTGACGCTTGGTAAGGCCCTCCGGTTCTGCCAAGTGAAGACAATGCTGAAGTGTCTTAAAACGTGTATTCTCTCTACTGACCATTAGGGGGTGACTCCTCTGGTTGTATAGAACAGCGGTCCCCAACCCCCGGGCCGCGGGTCGGTTGGTACCGAAGTGAATGACATTGTTTTGTATTTTTATCAAAGTCGTAAAAATGTTTTTTTTTAAAAAGGACCGGATACATCCGTCTGTGCATCTGAGCCTCTCACGAGGTCACATAATACGTCACACATCTCAAGAGGTCACGTATTACGTATCAGTAACCTCTTAAGAAAAGCTAGCGAGCTACAGCGAACCCACAAGCGAGAGAAAAAGAGTCAAAAAAACAAACGTCTTTGGAGAACTTCTTTGTGAAGCGGTTTTCTGCAATGAATGCAATGGAGCAGACTGGACATGACAAGCACACGTCGGCTGGCGCTGTCTCCCATCACCCTGAGATGGCACCGGACTCGATGCAGATAAACAAGCTCAGGGCTCCCACTAATTCGGCGTCATGGTGAGTTGTATTTTTATGCACTTTATGCCGGTCGTAAATGAATCATTGTTCCTCATGGGATGATAACATATGTACATGTTGACTGGACAAACCACCTGATGCTGTTGTTGCTGTATGCAATGACAGGGCATCTGGAATTACTCTTTAACATTTCAACATTGAACTGCCAGTCCCATTTGAGTTTGTGTCTCAAGGCCAGACTTTAAATTAAATTACCGTCAGCTGTGTAATAATGTTGAACCCATTTCCCTTTCTGACTAAACTAATATGAAATTCCATTTTCTTAATGTGCCTACTAAACCCTTCACCTCTACCCAATTTGCCCTCCCCACATACGATGTTGTGCTCATTACACGTGGCTGACTTGGTTCAATGGCATCCTCATGGGAGAACCAAAGAAGCATAATTACATTAGCCAGGTTCTAGTCCATTTATGGACATCATTTTTTAGTCTCCATCCCCAGCCATGACCTCCCCCAGGTCTGAGTCAGTGCTCAGAATGCCGTTGACCTTTTGGCGGATGCAGGGTAAAGCTGTGTGTAGCAACAGAGTACAAACACAGGCTTGGTGGTCACAACCAAGCTAGACTGAATCCAACATTTTGAGAAATAGATGATATCCTGGCGTCCCCTCTGGGATCGCCTCGGTTCCGATCGCTTTAGGAACTGAGGGTTTCTGTCATTGTTTTTATAACCAAGGGAAGCCTGTTCCTGGGGTTTATGAACCATATGTAATTATATGTGACTATTTCCTACAGCACTGGCAATAAGAACTCAATCATTTTATATATCTCATCTCAAGTTATCTAAGCTTTGAGCTGTAATCGGAGCTGTTGCAATGTGTGTGACAACTCGGTTGAACTAATTATGCATGGCCACGGTCATATGAAAACGTCATTCAAATATTCTTTTTTTTTTTTTTATTTATTAAAATTTGTCAGTAGATTTGGTTCATGCTAAATGTCTGAGTGAGTGTTTGAATGGTTGCGAGTTCATTAGGGCTGAGAAAAGGAAGAAAACAATATTTTTTTGTGAACACCATCGTCACAGGCCAGAATCTAAATGGTTTATATCTAGCTAATAATATCATACGCAATAATAAATGACTCGCAGCAGCCATTTTGTCTTTTCAGACTCCTAGTACATTTTGAGAATACTTTTGTACGAATGCTTGACATAATGAGCCAGCTGTCACCCTGCTTCGTAGTGTATGCAGTTAGTTTCACACACTGATGAATTACATAAAATGCACTTGGAAAATACAACTGGTGGTAATTGCGCGACATAAACAATCTTTAGTTTTGTCTGTTATCAATCATTATTTTACAGTTAAGGTGAGTGGTTGAGAGTAGTTTTTAAATATATATTCTTGAATTGATCTCCAAAGGTATGTGGGAATAGCCCCACACTCAGAATGGCTCCAAGTGGGTGAAAACAACCATACACATGCCCAAAGTCTTTCCTAATGAAAGCAGATGGCACTAATGTGACGCCATGCAGGGCTGACTGACTGTAGCCCTGCTGCTATCTGATTGGCTGGTTTGCCGAGCACTATCTTTGTCGGATACTCGTAGTTGGCAGAAGTTTGTATTTCTTATAAAGAAGATAACCACGGCAGATACCATGAACGATGTGGATGTTCTTCTGATCTACAGCACCAACATAAAAGTCTGCCTTTAGAAAAACAAAAGCTTGAGATTAAACTGCTCGGTGCCCACCAGCTGTGTGACATTGTTATAAACCAAACCTCTGGTAAAACATATTCAGATTTAAGTGTGATTCTACAGGAAAAGACGAAACTTCTAGGTTATCAGAGAAAATGCTTTTTTGCTTCCTGTGCGTGTTATTCAGAGGGGGTGGTACCTGGAGATGCTTTTAGGATCTCGAGCATCTTTTTGCGGGGATTACCAAACAACTTGGTAAACCCTAATTGGCAGCGCATATGTAATTGGGTTGGAAGCTCTTACCGACAACGCCAACATGGGACCTTAACCCCAAAGAATAAACAGCAAGAGTCTTAACATCTATTGTTCCCCTTCTTCAAAAGAGGCTTCCCCTTCCCCAGAGAAGCCCACAAATACAATACTCTTTATTATTCAAAAATTATTCAAAAAATATAAATGTTTTCACCTATGAAAAAAATCTTGAATAAAAAGTGCAGCACTAATTAGGGGAGAGGAAGCAGCTGAACACAGGAGAGGTTATTCATTTCTGTTCTATCCGAGCCTGCAAACAGGAGACAAAAAAATGTAAATAAACTGTTAGTAAACACAAAAGTACACGAGGAAGGGGAACGTAAAAGAGTACTACAGAAAGTACTCGTGGTAAAATAAGCCCTGCGGCCACCTCCCCTCACTAGATGCAACTACAAAGCCTATTAAATAACATTTGAATGGGAATGGAGCAGAGCATCTAGTTTAGCAAGAGCTGTGACATTAACCACCTGAGCAGAACATCTAGCTCGAGCAGCCATCGCCAACAACGGTGAAAACCACAGACTATAGTTTGTGGACTGATGTTACGAAGCCTCCAGTTCGGCGATTTCGCTGTCACCTTCTTGGATTACGATCGTCACCATCTTGTTTTTTTGCAACCACTGAACGGAAGCTACCATATTTGGAATGTGGAGGAGCGACGTTAAGACGCCGTATACGTCTCTGGCAGCGGCCTGTCAATCACAGGAGCCCCGCCCTAAATCATACCCTTCTTTATGGTTTATTTGACTCTAAATGGACTATAATTTACTAAATGAATGTCATGCTGTATTGAAGAAGACTTGAGGGAATAAATCAAGAGAGAAGTAGAGTAAAGGAGTTGCCCCCTAGTGGTCAGTAGAAAGAATGCAGCTTTAACACATGAAGCATAGACTTCTATACAACCAGAGGAGTCGCCCCTGGTGGTCAGTAGAGAGAATGCAGCTTTAACGCATGAAGCATATACTTCTATACAACCAGAGGAGTCGCCCCCTGGTGGTCAGTAGAGAGAATGCAGCTTTAACGCATGAAGCATAGACTTCTATACAACCAGAGGAGTCGCCCCCTGGTGGTCAGTAGAGAGAATGCAGCTTTAACGCATGAAACATAGACTTCTATACAACCAGAGGAGTCGCCCCCTGGTGGTCAGTAGAGAGAATGCAGCTTTAACGCATGAAGCATATACTTCTATACAACCAGAGGAGTCGCCCCCTGGTGGTCAGTAGAGAGAATGCAGGTTTTAAGACGCTTCAGCATTGGCTTACAGGCTTACAATACAAGACAGCGGTGGCAATCTAGAGTCTTGACAGCATGACAACCCGGAACATCAGCCTTAAACTGACAAACGTAAAGTTCACAGCGGCAGGAGAGGAGGAGAATGATGATAAAGAGGAGGCTCATTGTTTAAACCACACAGAGACTCGCGATGGAGCCGGCCCTTTAACCAGCCAGTTACACACACACCAATGGAACAGGTACAATATGTGGCCAGTAGTTTTGCATTTGACCAAAGTAGTCATTGCACCACCATTTATTTTTCACAGAAAAAGCTTATTTTTAAGTATTGCATTAGACCCGGCAAGAAAAGGGTAATTTTTGTCAGTAAGCACTGTAAACTAGAGTGGAAGTTCAGGTTAACAGCTGTTCCTTGGAATTTGTATGCAGCACCGAAAAACTACCCATGGGAATTGACTTGGAGTTTCAGTTTCTGACGGTTTTGCGAACATGAGATTGTCAGTTTTTTGCATAGATCTTTTCTAGAATGTATTGGGGCAAAGGAAATAGCAGAATTCAATAGAAATTGCCAACAAATTTGATTTTTTTTTTCTTTGTCGAAGGATTTAGGAGTTGATACATTCAAATATGTCAAATAAAAAAGTAAAAAAGATTTGAGGATTTATTTAAATATGTAACATTCATCAGACCTTGTGTATAGTGTGAAGGCAGAAGTTTGATGAGGAGCTTGTGTAAGTGGATTGGAGCTGCTCACATTAACAACAATATAATGAGAAAAAAAACCCGGTGAGGAATCTATAAATTCAACTTTGGATTTGAGAAATCTTCTGAGGACATCTTTGAATCATCAGTGTAGAAGAAAGTTTTGCCAATTCTCTCAGTGATGATTTGTCTTTTTTACTGGTGCGATAATAATGCCTATAAGTCGAAATGTCTTGGCAGTAGTCCTGTATTTCAGTTACAGACTGAAAGCTCTCTGCAGACCCCATGGAGCTAATGGATCCTAGCTGTCTGTAAACGTGCTGACGTGTGGATAATGGTAGTACTCACTCTCTGAGTGAGAAGGCAGCACCAGTCTGGCCAGCAGCAGGAGATAAAGAGCTCCCCTGGTGAGAGGCCACAGCCGTCTGCATCTCAGGTCCATGGTGGGACTGCTGGTGCGCTCTCCTCTGGTCCTGACGCTGCTGCTGATTGGCTACGACCTCACACAATCATTGAGTGACACCTGCAAGGAGACAAGAGAGCTGATGTTGACACAGGTTCTGCATTTCAATGTAGTTCATTAAAGCATGGTGTTCAAAACATCTGGTGGGGGTGACGGCTATATTAATTTATTATGGGCTTGTGTTTCATGCTTTTTCTAATCTATAAAGGTGTTTTGTTGTCATAAATACCCAACATTAGTACTTGCTTTTCTTCAATAGGGCTCACCCTCCTGTCATCTATTTTAATAGATGTCTGAAGAAAAATATTTGATGTTTTCGCACAGTAAATGACGTATTTTTCTACACATACTGTCGAAGATACTCGCTTCAAATAAGTACACAACAAATCAACATGCAAAATGTGAAATGCACTAAAGCCATTACATGAACTGACAAAATAACCCGCAGCCACAGCAGAGATTGAAACTCGGTATGTGTGAACCTGATTTATGTGACAAGAACATTGCGAGATTATAGTGCAACTTTCATTTTTAGCGTAATATCACACAGCGCTCAGAAATGAAGTGCATGTCATGATGGATTACTGGACTGGCCTTCTGGCCACAAGCTCAGGACCCGCCAGTCCTTCACCTGCAAAATGTCACTCAAAGAGACAGGTACCAAACTGGATTGACTTAAAATGACCACGAAGAGACTAAAAACAACTACAAAGAAACACAAAACAACAACAACACAACTTCAAAGAAACACAAAACAACTACAACACAACTTCAAAGAAACACAAAACAACTACAAAGAAACACAAAACAACAACAACACAACTTCAAAGAAACACAAAACAAACACAAAACAACTAAAGAAATGCAAAACAAATACAAAGAAACACATAACAACTACAAAGAAACTAAATAACTACAGAGACTATCTATGTAGGAGAGGTGGTGGGGCCTGTTGCATTTCAGTGCCCAGAGGTCCCACTGTTTCATAATCCACCCAACAGAAAGCACCTGGCTCCACTCTCACATTGCTGCCATTTGTCTCCATCGTCCTGAGCCAAACATGAAACCAAGCGATCGGTGGCGGTTTCTAGCCCGTGTAAACCACAGGGGCATGTTCGAGCCAGCTGCTGTGATAGAGCGGACAGTTACATCTGTTCCGGTGTGGTGCAATACAACAAACCAGAAACACAACCAATGAGTAAGCGCTCAGACAACCGATTCACGTTCACATTGTAAAGAAAACAGGCTGAATAATGAAAACATCCTCAGATCGATACGTTTAGGTTCATAGTAACCCAACAGCTTACAAACAAGTTGAAGACATTCTCACAAGCAAGTAAGTCATTTTAAAATTAAATGTAGGTAAGTAACCCACAAGCTATATGTTAGTGTAGTTGTATCTTTGCATTGTGAAGCAAAAAACCCCTGTTTTTACGCTCAGCAGCAGTAAATAAAATAAACATTGTTAACTTGAATGGGACATTTGAAGGTTGCTTATGATCTGTGATATTTTGTTCATCAATATTTTCAGTATCTTCATCAAAAGAAATGCACTACCGCTGTGTTGTGAACACAAGCGGTGAGATTTCATATGAGGCCAGTTGTCAACGATACTTGAGAAGGTATACAAATATCAAAAAGAATGCAAACCACAAGCAGCCCCACAATAAGCAGCAGAACATGTTTCTTGTGGTTTTTCACTGATTCCGTGTGCTTACTGAAAAGCAAACACCTGGAGAACAAGTCCTTGCCAGTCTTCACAACCTCCCGGATTGCGCATCGAGGCCAAATATGAGCTGAGCTTGAACGCTGAAGATGCGGACCGCTCCCTCCTGCCTCAGCACACAAGCAAATTACAGAGAGCAGCGGTCAGGCTGCTCTTCCCCCTGATTTCCTGCCTTTTCTCAAATGAAATCCAGAACAACATGAATCCCATCAGCGTCACCACCCATGTGGATGCACACATCTGTCTGCCTTTCGGTACATGTTAAATCTACTTGGCAGCTAAAATTTTTATTTTTCCGGAATACATCTAAAAGAAACACACACACATGGAATCTTCGACAGTGTGACTGAAAATTACAGGGAGTTGAACAATTAGTTGAACAATTACAGGGAGTCTCACAGAAAAAGGGGCACGATTTCCAACATCTTTGACATGTCATTACAAGGAGGCAGAATGTGGGGGGGTGACTAAGTGCTGGATTTCCACAACCTTCCCTGGATCAACAGCGGTTCTCCAGACATTTACTATTGTCTTTCAATCACAACACATCCATTCTACACCTCAGCTCTTTTCCACAGGTTACATTCTGGCTCGGCTACTTTTTACATTGCATATCTGTATTCGGCAAAAAGTGAGAAAACCTAAACACAAGTATTGTGGGACTTTGCATTAGAGATTAAAGCAACACCGTCATTACTGTGATTATTAGTGTTTTAGAGTGCATCATAACCCAGCAGAGCGCTCCTGTCTCCAGAAGCACTCATTTTCTTCACGGCAGGACCATGGACTGGGCTCATCTCGCTCCAGCCACAAAGAAAGCCGACAAAGAGGAAACTCCCTGCCTCCCGATTGGTCCTCACGGGGTCAGCTCCAGCCTTTTTCCGGTGCCGCGATCCGTCGCTATAATGTTGAGGTGTGTTGGATCTTAAACTAAATTTGATCAGGTAAAACCTTTGAAAGCGTAGAAGGACAACACGTTTTTCATTCCAATGCGTCATAATAATAATAATAATAATAATAATAATAATATATTTAACAGAACCTTTGTGCTGAACATTATTAGATAAGATGACCCATACTTGAGGGATTATTGATGCAGCTAGTGCTGGGGCCAACAGGGGGATTGTAATTCCATTTTGGAGTCATTTAATTACAGAACGTTTTTTGGACATCCAATCTTTTATATTGGCAAGGCAGGACATGATACACAACCCAGTGCTGGTGCCAGATGAAATCAAGATGTACAGCTGGCCAATGCACCCACAAGCATCGGTATGGGGATCAGCTACCTTCAACATAAAAATGCATCCGTGTCATTACAAGAGGGTTATGCTGCGTTCACACCAAAAGTGTTGCAAATATTCGCCAGAGACTGAGGTTTGTGTCACGTGTGAAACCAAAAGTCAACGTTGACTTATTTCACCCTTATCTTAACCTGAACCCCGAACCTCGATCCTTTCCTAAACCTAACCAATAAGTTTTTGTGTGTCAGTGATTTGATGCATGAATTGATTTGTTGGTTTGGGTCCAATTAATCGTTCAGCCCTAGTTTTACGGGGCTTGGAACGGGTTCCTGCAGTCGTTGTGGTAACATGAAGTTGGAAAAGTTTAACATCAACTCATAAATCCCCAACAAGCCGCTGCAACAATCAGCAGCAGATAGCCGCCAGCTCTCTCTCTACCAACTACTGCTGCTACCGGCCAGCAGCTCAGCCATCTTGACAGGTGACTGTAAATACGAGCTCTTTAAAATCAACTGCACCCAGCTTTGATCACATTGGGTCTGAAGCATCGGCGTGGAAGAGCCAACATCAACAACTGCTGCTCCCTCTCCTCTCACACAGAGCAGCTACTCATCGAGGTGGGGATGATGCGACTCTCCCAGGAGGAAGCACTCCCCAAGGGCCACTCTCCCACACTTATCTCCCAGAATCCCTGGAGATACAAAGCACCTTTAAGATACAATCAGCAATACTATGGATATAGCGACAAACAGTTTTCAAGCTCTCTTAATAGACAGTTTGCCCATCTTTGAGGATTTCCTCTGAAAGGTATCTCGTTGCAACCCTGTTAATTGAAAAATTAAACTGAAATTGCAATCTCAATTATCTTTCCAGGGAGACCAATAGTCTCCAGGATTATATTCGCAGTTTCAAACAAAGAAATGCTAAAAACTACTTTGCTATCCAAAAAAACATCTCAAATTAGGTTTTGTAAAAAAAACGGCATGCTTTGCCTAAAATGACTACAAAACGTAAACAAAAAAGGTAAAGCTTCAAAAAGCCGCTGTGCACTAGTAGTAGTAGTAGGGTAGTATAGCTGCTCTACAGCAAACGACAGACAGCCAGTTAGTGAACATAGTGAAGCTTTTACCTCCCTCAGGAGTTGGTGGAGACCAAAACAGAGCTAAAAGACAAAGGACACTCATATTCATCAGGACGACCCAAACTACAACACAAAACACATGAATAATGTCGCTCAATACTGTGCTACTGTGCATCAACTTGAAAGTGATGTGTCATTGTTGTGTCCAAACATCTTTCCCCTGCCCCCTAAATAAAAAAAGGTCCTAAAAGTTGAATATTTCAATTTGGTGAAGCAATAAAGAGAAGTTCCCATTCAAAGGTTTCAGTCCGTGTAGACCCAGCTTGGCTGCAGAGGTGCTCCATGGAAAGGAAACAACTACTGTGGAACAGAGGTAATAAAAAGCAACGCCTCATAGCTGTTGAGTTAGGAAGTAACATTCATTATTACTCACGAGCATCTCACAGCATTTTTCAAGCTGATGGTGCAATAGCAGAGTGATGATATGCTGCCACTGAGTGATTCCAGACGACCATTAGCAGGAATATTTGTTGTTGCAGGGAGTGCCTGGAAGGCAGCATTGCTTTCATATTTCTAACTAGTCATTGTGAACACTGGCAGGAGTGCTGAGATATAGTATGTGTTCCCATTAAACTGATAAAAGAAACATATCAAATAGAGAGATATGAGAAGTTTATATCTGTTCTTCAATGATATCCCAAGTTGTTTTGTCCATATAAGGTCCACAAATAGTGATTCAACCGCAATTGCCCATTTCACAGCCTAAGAGCTTGATGTCCAACAAATAATTCCACAGATATCGAGTTTACCTCAGATTTAAAACACTAAACAAGTGAATGTTTGTTATTTTGCTCATAACATTATTTCAAATATAAAATTAGCAAAATTGTTGTAGATTATCCATCTATTGTCAGGATCTGTAGTGGATCTGTAGTGTCGTGTTTCCTGTTTTATTTTGAAGTCCTTGTCTCTCGTGTCCTCTGTTTCTCTGCACTTCCTGTCCCTGTGATTGTCTGCCCTGTCCCTGATTGTTTCCTCCTGTGTCCAATCACCTGCACCAGCCCTCTGTATTTAAGTCCTGTTCGTGTCATTCCCCTTGGTCGGTTCGTCTTGTCTAGATCATTGAAGATCATGTGCGTGAGCCTGTTTTGATTGTTTTGAATCCTGTGAAGCAATAAAGTTGCCTTTTCCAGTGTTGACGGCGTTTGGGTCCAGTGTCCTGCAGCTGCGCATATAACATCTATAGTACATCTTAAAGGCATAAAGTAGGAAACCTGTCCCGTTTACCCAGGAAGCCATAATTGGAGTTTGGCCATCCATAACTCAAGTTGGGAGGAGGGATCATAACCGTGTCACAATAATATGATGATATATCATCGTTTATGGGTACGTAATAGTTTTTCATCAAGCGGGAAGTATAAGAATAGAATGACAAAACTGGCTTCCATATTCTATATAGAAAAGGTAATGTCACAACAACAAGCCTGCTGAGTTGTTACGTAACGTTCATACTTATGTCATGCCCCTTACAAAATGATTTTAATCCAAACCATGACCTCTCCTAAACCTAACCCAGGGTCGGCAGCTTTTCCTTTCCAAAGAAACATTTTGTCTGGAGCTGCAAAAGCTATTTGATATCACAGCGTATAAAGTTTTATATATAGTCATATCATATGCAAAAACTGTTTGTTGTATTTATGAAATTATAGAACAAGAATGAAGACAATTCTTGACATTGTATTGTTATTTTACAATGTCCAACTCTTATGAAGAGCACAGTTCACATGTTGAAGTATCCTTTAGCGGGACACTGAACCCCCAGTTGCTTCACAGCAGCCCACCGCGCCTAAATGCTAAGGATGGTTTATTGCAATAACTTATTGAAATAAAATAACTCCATGTCCACATGACTACGTTTCATTTTGAAACACATCATTTTTTGCTTCTACACAGAGCGTCCTCACTACGTTGAGTTTTAGACTAGACCACAGAGGATGGAGGAGTTATGAAAGGTTTAATATCTCACAGAACCAGCAGCAGTCGTTGAGTTTGGAGACTTGATCCAGTTCCTGAAAGTAGATTTACTTTGATCAGTTTGCTGCAGCAGTTGAGAAATCTTCAACATTACGTCTTTTGTTGTTTGATCATTTCTCGCCACGTATCAATAACACAAGTCAGCCAGCATCGTTGGCAGTGAAAGCAAATGAATACGTCCACGCAGAATTAAACTCTCTATTTTCTTTTTATTGATTTATTCATGGTGGGTTTACTGAGGGCAGGGCTCTGTGAATCATGATGAGCCACCTGCAGGATGTACCGCACATTTTAGTTCTTTATTTTCAGTGACACAATATCACCTCAAACTCCAAGAAAAGAGGTGTTCCCTTCAAAAGATTAAAATAAAAAATTCTAATTTTCTTTTAACATTTTTAGTAAAAGCCTCACGGAGCCGCTACAGAGGGGCTGAAGAGTATGGGGACAAATCCAGGCCATTAGTTATGTTCGTTTGAAAAAAAGATTTGAACCTGAAAACTTAAATGAAAAATAAGGGTATAATATAATTTTGATTCAGTTCTGTTTTTTGTTTTTTTCAGTAGCAGATTTTATATTTTCAACTTTGAATCTTTGTTTGAATCGCAATATAAGAGGAATAAACTATCCCAGGTCGTACCGTTATAAACTATGCCAGGCCCTGACCTAAATCTAACCAAGGAGGTTATATTTTTTTGCCAAAACTCAAGTATTTCAAACTTACTTATTTGAACCATAAACATTTATTATATTCCTGAGCGAAACAAGTAGTTTTGTTGCCCAAACTTTCCCAAGTATTATCTTTTTCCTCAACACTGCAGGCGCACCAATTGCTATGCAATGGCATATAAACCATGGTATGAGGAAACCAAGGGCTGGGCCATAAATTGGTATTATATGGATCCCGTAACATGAGACTGGATATCGTCTTAGATTTTGGATATTGAAATATGGCAAAAGTGTTGGCTCTTCTTGAACTTACCAAACTGTTCTAGCTGTTCTATTATTCGCCTTTCAGCACTTTGTCACTATATCCACATCATTATGGTTATTTATCGAAAATCTCATTATGTGAATATTCTTTTGCAAGCACCAAAAGTTAATCCTACAATATTTTTGCAACGATCGATAGAGGAATTTAAACAAATATATCATATTATGTAATGTTCTCCATATCACCCACCCTGAGGATGCGTTGCCTTAAGAGCTTCAAAGGATTATGCTTCTTTGACATTTGCGGTTAAATAGTATTTACTGCAGCTTCTCGCACACATTTAAGAATATGGAACCACAGGAAGGAACGCATGGGTGTTATGTGCAGCCGTCACAGATGCAGGCAGACAGCAACATAAACCATAACCATAAACCATGTGTGAGCAGACGTAACTGCATTATCTCCATATGCTACACGTTGGAAGTACTTTAAACGTCTCCTGACTCCTAAAAAGGAAACCAATAAATGCTGTGCGTCCTTTGAGCACCGAGAGCCATTATATCGATCACTGGACGTGTTGACTTAGTTAGGGTCAGGTCATCTCATCTAGCTGTCCGTCAGGATCTTTGACAATTCCAATTAATTACGAGGCTGCTATCGATCTGAGCAGTTACTCCATGCTACCTTAACATGAGATTCCAGGAGGAAACATTAGAGACCACCTCTGATTTAATTATTAATCATCAGCTGGATTGCGGACATAAAAATAGTTGTTTCTGTTCTATTACGCTACATCTTCTTAACATAAAATAGATGTGCACCTTTTCTTTTGAAACTACAAATATGTTTTGGAATAGGAGGAAAACCCTCCATAGTCCATTACTATCCATACCTAGAAGAATCCTAGTAGGCTACAAATTACATTTTGTAGAATCAGAACTAACCAGCTCCACTTGTTCAGAGGGAGATAATAATGATGAGCTCAGACTAGCTAACAATAACTAGCTCAAACTAGCTAACAATAACTAGCTCAGACTAACTAACAATGACGAGCTCAGACTAGCTAACAATGATGAGCTCAGACTAGCTAACAAGGACGAGCTCAGACTAGCTAACAATGACGAGCTCAGAATAACTAACAAGGACGAGCTCAGACTAGCTAACAAGGACGAGCTCAGACTAGCTAACAATGACGAGCTCAGACTAGCTAACAAGGACGAGCTCAGACTAGCTAACAATGACGAGCTCAGACTACAACCAGTTATTAAGACGATTGGAGGAACCAACCGGTTTACACATTCCAGTGGAAAAGTTAACGGATCTACTTTGATTCACACACAGTGGCCCACTGCGAAGGGGGGGTTTACCAAATCGGTGGAAAGATTTCAAAGAGTCAGGCTGAATAGGCAGAAATCCTGAATGAGTCTTGAATGTGAATGTTTCATTCAGTGTAAACATCTAATGGCTTCAACGAAGAGTTGAAGATAAAACGTCATAATGTTCAAAATGTCAGACTACTGGAAATCATATTTTTGAGGGTTTAAGTTGAAGTTGGTACTTTTTATAGATCTAACCTTCCATCACTAAAGCCACTAAAGCCTGACAGTAGTGCATGAGACGGTTTCCAACATGGCGGTCAAGTCATTTTACAGGCAGACAGTTTATAGTTTAAAGCAGAGAAATATAGTAATGTAATCTTGATTTATATTTGATCAGCACTGCCTAATTTGACCAGAGTTCACGTGTAGTGATTGACAGCTTACGTAGCCAGGCTCTGATGCAGATGAAAGTAGGAGTTTAAAAAGGAGCAGAGGAATATGATTTGTTCGCAATGACAGTTTGAACAAATCAATTAAAGCTGTGTGGAATTTTTCCACTTGGAGTTTTATAATACTCTTTTCCATTATATTAAATTCTGAATCAATAATTAATCCTAAATCAAAAAGAATAAGTTCTGTAGCTGAGCCCTCACTATGAAGATGTGAACGGAGCTCATCTCCACAGAAACCCTCAAGGAGATGGTTTTGTAACAGCTGCTCTCCAGAAGGAAGACGGAGAGCAACTAGCCTCTAAAGATAGCCATTGTAGAAAATATCACAAAAAAGTTCCTGGAAATATTGCATACTTTCTATCAATGGTGGGTCGATCTTCCGACAGAAGAAATAGCAAAAAAGTGATATCAACTGCGGAGCAGAAACAATGTTCTAGCGTGTTGGCAGATCCATTTCAATCACACACAACAAATGGTCATATGTGGGTATATGTCAGCGTATCACCACAGTCATGAGGATTAGTGAGATATTGTTAGGTCTTTTGAAATATAGTTAAATAATTAAATGAACAGAAAATACAGGGCATAAGGGTCACAACTTGTAGATATATAGTATCTATCTAATAATAACTGAGCATGATCGAAACAATGACAATCCTGGCCAATCATGTTCATGATGTGTCAAGATTAATTCAGTCTCTTGAGACGTACATCTGTGGTCACCATGATTTCTGTGTAAAAACATGCTATTTTATCGTTCATCTGAATGATCCATAACAATAACCATCTGCTGTTAACTCCCACCCTAGTGACATACAAACAATGCGCCTCATGTAGGAAGCGATGTAGGAACAAACATCCTTTTATGTTTACTCCTATCCACAATTTGCTCTTACATTTATTTATTTTTTACCCATTAATTTCTCGGATTCACCAGTGTTTTCTTATTATTGCTCTTCTCTTTGATTAGAACCAGTTATTATATGCTTTTTAACACCAGTACTGACGCCGTTTAATTGAACAATACTCAGTTTCTCTACTGTTGATGGTGCCGTCTCTTTAATTCCTCGGCATGTATTTGCATACAACAGCTGCCCTTATTGTTCAGGGGGCGTAACCTATGCGAATAAGGTTATGCCTACACACAATTTATATTCAATCAAATGTTTCTGAGCATAAGAGAACAAAAGAAAGACTTGAGAAAAGTTGTGATGAACGAGAGTTTTTACTTGATGAGACATTGTCTAAAGCTTTAGCTTTTTCTGTCCAGCCTGATTCTGAATAAAGATGACCAAAAGCTTCTGGATTGGTCTCTCCATTGACAGCAGTGGCACTTAGCTGTAGATGCAAAACGCTTCACATCAAGTGCTGTCTGACCACTATTGTACACTTTCCGTAATGATACTGAAAACCATCAGTGGCAAATCCCAGAAATGGGTTTCATTTGGGTTAATGTACATTCAATCCAATCAGCTCTAAATAGGGAAATGATGTGTTCAGTCTGAGAGAAATAAAGGAAAGGAAAGTGGGAAGTAAATTTGGTTTAACTGCTGAATTCATAATGAATCACACAGTAACTTATTAGAGAGAAACAAATAAAAAGTTCAGTGGTTGCCTGACAGCAGACCAAATTTTGTTTATAGGGATATACAAGTTATATTCTTGGTTGTGAATCTACCAGCGTACATAAGGTATGTAAGCAAAGACTATAAGAATTGGATGTAGTTACCCATTGATTTTGTGGACTGTCGTTTTGAAGCCTCGAGTTCGGCATTTTAGCAACCTGTAAATCACATTAAGCCCACCCTAAATCATACACTGCTTTATAGTCTGTTTGACTCTATATGGACCATAATTTACTAAATGAACATCATGCTCTATTGAAGAAGACTTGAAACTAGAGATTGAGACCAAAAACTCATGTTTACAATGTTTACTGAGGGAATACATCAAGAGAGTTGTAGAGTCATTTTCTCATAGACTTCTATACAACCGCACCTGACAGCCATTAGAAACAATGCAATTTTAAGGTACTTCTTCCCAGGCTTCACATGTGTAAATCAGACATGAAGTTTATTTTGATCCAGTTTAAGTGAGCATGAATAAACCTGAGTAGAAATAGCCCTCATTGCATGCCACTAAAAACACTACAAGTCACACATGGGGCAGAAGAGCTCAACCAACACAGGAACTATGCAGCTCAGTGTCTGCGTAATTGTTGCAACTGTTATTGCCTTTTTTATTACACTGCAGAGAACAGCAGATTTATTGATGCATTATATTGTCATCACTTAGTTAAAACCTAACCCACATATCTGAGGCCAGCATTACTGTAATTGGAAGTGTTCCCGTGAAGTAACTTATCTCATGAAGCTATGAATTGAAAGTAGGTCCTTTAAAACTTCTCAGTGTCATAAGTGTTGGGACTTTACATTAGAATGTCATAATCTGATCGACCTGAGACCTTGAAACCGTAGCCAGATCCATTGAGTTGTTGCAATCGACAGAACAGAAGCAAAGGATGGATTGTTGCATGTTGAAGTGTCCTTGAGCAAGACACTGAACCCCCAGTTGCTCCCCGGACGCTTCACCGCAGTCCCTTGCTCTTTAATAACTAAGGATGCAGAGAAGAATTTCCGCAGTGTGGGATCAATAAAGTGTACATTATTATTATTTGTATTTATACACAGAGAGAGAGACTGAGGAGAGATTATTGTGCACTGGTAACAAGCTCCATTCTACCAACTTTAAAGGTGGATTTAACGGTTGTGTTGACGTCTACATCCTCCAGCTTTAGTGTACTGGTAAAAGTGTTCCTTTATTTTATCTTAGTTGGGCCTTTCTCCATTTTGACTCCAAAGTCCACAGAGATAAGGGCAGCAGTCATGCGGACAGGGCGGAGGGAGGAGGTGTAGGTGTCAAGGGTGGGGGTTCGTACTGAGCTGCCAACACCACTAGCTGGACTAAACCAAGCTGAATGCTGGGATTACACCGAGCTAGCTGGTGTCCTCTAAGCCAGTTACACACGGGCAATTGAGCAGCTGATCATTAACTGTCGACAAGAAGTGAATACAGGGGCGCAAAGAATGACATTTGGCATATGAATGAGATCGACTAAGCAGCATGCAACACAATCTGCTACATGCCGATTTCATCACATGATCATCGCAGAACAATCCAATCATTAAATTCTACCATCTTCTATCTCTTTGATAACTGCACGGTGTAAAATGAAACGATTCAAGTCATTCAAATGAATGAGCAGAACTAAGGACAAGGTGTCATGCCCTCCTCCTCACCTGCCTACTAGGCTCTCTCTTTCTTCTTCTCTCTATCTCTCTCTTGGTGTGTAGGTGGCTAATTGCTGATGTGAACCTGGTGTGCTGGAGTTGGGGCTTGATTGACCAGCTGCCTTCAAAAGCTCCACTCCTGCTCACAGTCTGCGCCGGACTATAGACTCAGTTTAAGTTAGTTCTAGCTGCCGCTAAGACATAACTATTTCGATTCTGAAAACGTCCTGTTGATCCCATGTCCTAACCGTGCCTGTCTTCTTGCTCAGGACTAGCAGCTGGATTATTGCCCCGACTCCAGCTCCAGAGTTCTGCCTGCCTGCTTACGTTATTGGACATTTCCAATAAACCTCAGTGACTTTACTCCTATCTCAGCCTCTGCCTCTGTGTCCAAAACCTGGTCATCCTTAACACAAGGGAGATAAATGCCTCGACTTTCGCTGCAAGCATGCGATTGGCTATTCAAATATGTCTAAACACACTGGCTAATTACCACACAACGTGATACACTGCATTTCTACTTGGGCATCATCATTAGGAGATATGATGGCTCCTTTAATTACTTACAAGAGATTTAAAATCCTGGTTCAAAGTATTAGTGCAGTCTGCTGAGCAGCGTTTTTACATCCAATAAACCTTCATATTCATTCATCCATTACTAAACTGGTTATACAATAGTTTCCTGCTCAGATATCAAGTACTATTCCAGCATCCACATCTGAAAAGCATAGAATTACAATATTAGTAATGTAAGAGCATTACAATATACTTTTTTTAAAGAAAGAATAAAACAAGACAGAAAATGATGGGTGGTCTCTTGCCATTTAGCAAAAACAATAACATATAAAAATGTTCTCGAACTGTTTGCATCACTAATCCTCTTCAGGGTTGAGGTGACTTGTCCTGTCCGGACCTACAGTAGCTTTGGACTGACTTGTCCATGATCAATTAATACTATTTCTCCCCTATTTCTTTCTCTTTCACTGTACCAATGGTTTCTGTCTCAGCAAGTCATGTGTTACAAGTAGTGTGTAGCTGTTACATGTCAGTGTTGTGTGTTTCTCCACTCCCCCCTGTTTTCCCTTCAGGTGCCAATCTAATGAATTGGCCAGCTGTACAGGCCAATCCTGCTGCACCTGGGTTCCTGAAAGCAAGCTGACCAATCAGCTGAGTGGGTTTTATTTGTAAAGGAGTCGGCATTGTGTCACCTTAGTGTACGGAGCTTACAGCCAATAGGAGATAAAATAAAGTCAGAATATTGCATAAGGTCGGTTGTAAAATGTGGCAGCATAAGTTGGTTGTACAGTCTATTGTACAGTGCTAACCCCGGCCTAGTGTTGGCGTAGTGCACAGCCTAGTATTGCCGTAGTGTTGCAGTAGTGTACGACGTAGTGTTGGCGTAGTGCACGGCATAGTGTTGCCGTAGTGTACGGCCTAGTGTTGCCGTAGTGCACAGCATAGTGCACGGCCTAGTGTTGGCGTAGTGTGCGGCCTAGTGTTGGCGTTGTGTTGCTGTAGTGTATGGCCTAGTGTTGGTGTTGTGCACAGTATAGTGCACGGCCTAGTGTTGGCCTAGTGCTGGGCATAGTGTATGGTGTAGTGCTGGGCGTAGTGCATGGTGTAGTGCATGGTGTAGTGCATGGTGTAGTGCACGGCGTAATGTTGGCCTAGTGCTGGGCGTAGTGCTGGGCGTAGTGCATGGTGTAGTACTGGGCGTAGTGCTGGGCGTAGTGCACGGCGTAGTGCACGGCGTAGTGCACGGCGTAGTGCACGGCGTAGTGCTGGGCGTAGTGCTGGGCGTAGTGCATGGTGTAGTGCTGGGCGTAGTGTTGGCCTAGTGTTGGCCTAGTGCTGGGAATAGTGCTGGGCGTAGTGCATGGTGTAGTGCACGGCCTAGTTATGGGCGTAGTGCTGGGCGTAGTGCATGGTGTAGTGCACGGCCTAGTGCTGGGCGTAGTGCTGGGTGTAGTACGCGGCGTAGTGTTGAAATAGTGTACGCCATAGTGTTAGCGCAGTGTGTGTTTTTGTGTTGGTATATTCTATGGTCTGGAGTACAACGTAGTACACGTTGTGTATGGTGTAATGTACATGGTGTATGGAGAGTGTACAACATAGTATAGGTTGTGTATGGTGTAATGTACATGGCAGAAAGTCTCTACATCTTCCGTCGCAAACTAAAAACACATCTTTTTCGACTATACCTTGAATAGGTAGCACTTAAATGCCGTAGGAGCACTTAAATGTCCCTTACCAATAGCACTTTGTTGTTTAGCACTTTAGTAGCACTTAAATGGCACTTACGGATAGTACTTTGTAGTTTAACTTTATTGAAGAAATTGTACTTGCTTGATTCTTGTTGTTCTGAGTTTGGACTCATGGTTTAATGCACTTATTGTAAGTCGCTTTGGATAAAAGCGTGAGCTAAATGACATGTAATGTAATGTAATGTAATGTAATGTAATGTAATGTGTATGGAGAGTGTACAACGTAGTATATGGTGTGTATGGTGTATTGTACATGGTGTATGGAGAGTGTACAACATAGTATAGGTTGTGTATGGTGTAATGTACATGGTGTATGGAGAGTGTACGGCCTTGTGTATCCACAGTTTTTGCTAACGGAAAACCCAAGAAGAATGAGTTGAGTTAAGTAGAGCCATGCATCACCATGAAATATGACAGATAAAGAAAGGATCGCCCAATGGATGGAGATGTAGTTTGTCAGTCTACCATTTGATTGATAAAAGCATATCTAATCTGCATAAGAAAATACATAGCAACAAGCCAGAGAGCAAACCATTAGTGCGGTTGTTGGAATAAGGAGCAGTGATTCACTTTAAATAAGAGTTTAAGAGTGCAGCCGCTGTGAGTTGTTAAACGAGATGTGATGGAAGAGGGGAAACGAGCTGACAGTCGATACCAAAACTATCTCTTGCCATGGCTCTCCCAGGCTCTCAATCCCCCACAATGCTCCTCTGCAGATGCTGATTAGTCCCCCCTCGTCACTCTGCGGCGACACAGAGATACTATACAGGCTATTTGTCGGCGGGGTTATTCACTTACTGATGGCCCAGACAGCTGGCAGGAAGAAAGACTGGCTGTCAGCTGGCAGCCGCAGCACATAGATGAGAAGCGACCTTCAGAGAGCGTTGATAAATGAATGCAGTAAGATGAAACACTGCGCTCATCAAGCACCAATCATTCAATCTTTTCATTAATCCACATGTCTGATATCCAACGCCCCAATCAATTATAGTGAAAAACAGACTTCGCTGTATTCACTGTAGGGTTGTTTTTTTTATGCTGTGTATATGCAATAATGTGATCAACAGAAATGTATAGTGTACGGCAACAATTGTTACATATAGTGTATGTAACAATTTCATAAATTAATTTAAACAGCCTCTGCAGGAAGAGTTTTATTGTCAAATGTCTGTCTTTGGAGTCAAATTATGACTGGACGTCATACCGCCCTGTTACCCAGAAAGATGAATAACTGACAACACAGATTCAATTCAATTCAATTCAGCTTATTTTGTATAGCCCAATATCACAAATAACAAATTTGCCTCAGAGGGCTTTACAATCTGTACACCCTGTCCCAGGACCTCACAATGAAATAAGGTCTGTCCCCACGTGCACACACATGGGGCCAGTGGACCAGCAGAGTTAATTTAGTCTTTTGAATGTCTTCTAGTCACATTTTAGTAATTTGATAGTGGTTCAAATTAGACTGGTTTCAACAAAACCTAGACAATTCAGTGTATTTCATATTCATAACATGTGTGATTCTGCATATTTGCACATGGAGGTAGTTAACGCAATAAATAGGTCCTTTGGTCATTGTCCATCTTGCTCATTACTGTTTATTTTAGCCTTTTGTTGCAAAAATAAATTACTTTTTTGTTGGCATTTTGGTCGTCAAATTTACATTTGAAAAAAGAAAACTACAATATGTGGACAAAATAGGTCTCACATTTCAGAATGACATCAAGGTGCCCTCAAGCAAGAACATGTCGTACTGAGAAAAGTTTGGGTAATTTCCTGCTTTTCTCCAGGATGGGAGGAGATGGCTCGGGTGAATAATTGATGTCCTTCTGAAAGCCATCTCTCAGAAAATTACTGCCGGAGCAGAGGGCCGGTATGGTGCCGACCCAAAACCTCTACAGTCCTAAACTTGTGTGAAACGCTACACAGCAGCAATGCCCCCAACAACACACTGTGTTGAATAGAACAACGGGGCTTCGTATCACATTCAGCACACCTTTTTGGAGGTAACATCCAAACAGTATTATGGGTATATTGTGGATCATCACTCAGCAGTAGTTAGTGATGACAGCTGTGTTAAATGTATGAATTTGATTTAAAGTTCCAACATGTTAGGCTAATTTGACTTTTTGTTGTCACATGAAAAGTCAAATGTATCTGATCCAAAAAGTAATACCAACCCCTCTTGTTCCTCAAAGGAAACTTTGAATACATTAGTTGCATATTAGGCTACAATAGCTTGAGTGAAATCGGCAAATTAAAGCCACCCTGACGATGGAAACTTACTGCAGAACAATTCGACCTGAGAATTCTGCCCACGACCTGGAGTGTGCTGAAAAAACTAACAGCTGTCACACAATTACAAATCAAACTCTCTCACTGGCAACCTTCTACCTTTATCGGTCCGAAGTGAACAAACTCCACTTTATAAAACCTCGAGAAAAACACTAGAAAGTGAAACTGCAGTTAAGATAATTTTGTCAAAAATAATGGTATTAGAAAGGGTATATTTCAGAGTATTATCTATGATTGTGGGATTCATGCGCGGCGCCATGGAGGGGTTTACCCTTAAGACCCCCATGACAGCCCTGTGTATTTAACATGAGTCACTTCTAATGCCTGAGAATAGAGTTTATTGAGTGCGTTTGTGAATGATGACGTGTAGCGTGCTCATGAGTTTCTGCCGGTGGATTTCCGGGGAGTCAGGGAAGTGGAAAAAGTCACAGAATGCATCAGAATGTACAGCGCTTTAGAGCCGTAGAGCCTCCACAAAGCTCTCAAAAAAACTTAACAGCAAAAACAATGGCAGCACCTGATTGGACCCTCAATGAACCTTGAGGATGGGACAAACAATGGTCCAGTTGGTAGCAACAATAAGCCTGAAAATGTCATCTATTGAAGCCACACATTTCAGTTTCCAAATGCAGTAATTATATTACACATCACATTAAAATGCTTCAAGTATCAATGATTACAGGTAAAAGAGTTGTAACCAGGAAAACAAAACCTTTTGTCAGCCCTTGGGCCAACAAAGCTCAAGTTTCCTGGGAGGTGTGAAGTACTCTTGGAGAAACATTTCATGCATCTCAGCTTCTGCAGAGAGGGATCGAATAGCTAAAGTGGGTATGTGAGCAAGTACTATGAGCTTTTTGAAAGAACAGTAGACAGTATGTCATATTTAATAAAGAGCTATGTTTGTGCTGTCAGGAAAAAATAGCAATAATGGTATGATCCCGGTTGTCAGTGGATTTTACAAATATTAATTAATCCTAGCTCTCCACAGCTTGTAATAAATCATTAAAACTACTAATGACAAGATGTATTCATAGCTATAAAAATATATTTATTTCCTAAACATTTGATTTGTTTTGTTTTCATGCTGATAAGCACTAGATGACTTTTTTAAAAAGTAGAAGGATTACATTTACAACTTTTGATAGTTTACATTGACTTCAGAGTGGTTGAAATTACTTTTCAGGAAGGGGGTGAAAGAAAATAGTCTTGACTCTTGTATACCAGCTGCTATAACAAAACAAAATGGTTTCTATTTGCCAATATGGCTCATTGACAATCATCAAGCAGTGCTCGCGGCAAAAGAGCCTTCATCTGTGCAGTTCTAAAAATTATATTTGCTCCTTTTTTTGCTTTTTTTGCTGCTGATCCAATCCGTGACTCAAAGCCGTGAAAGGATCTGAACCGTGCGTTTCGTGATCCTTTCCACCTCCAATTTTAGCCCAAAGGCAGAGACACATGTGACTCCGATACTGTCCCTCTTCATATTACGGATCAGCAACAGGACATTCCAAAGAGACATTACAGTGCTTGAAGAACATTTCACAATCAAATGAATCCCCTTATCTGTGAAGTCATAAAACGTTCAAACTGAACATTTAAAGCATGATTAACCTCTTTATGGTCCTGTTTCGTAACTCCAGTCACTTGCTTCTTCAATAATAACCCCAAACCAACATTTCCTGCTGACCTTAACCAAACCCTGTCTGACACAAACCCAGCTTTCTATTGTCAAACTCGCTCATTAAAGTAAAGGACCGGCCATCAAACGGCACATTTCCAAAAATCAACCAAAAACCCACTGCGTCATTTCCATCTCAACAACAATTTCAGCAAGACAAGAAATGGGATTATTTTTGTGATCGAGCTGACAAGCTGCTGTTAAAAATGAAATCCAACGAAATGAAAGCCTGTGCACTGACAACTGTGGTAGGCTGCTGTTATTGTAAGAAAGGGTAAAAACTAGATGTTCTTCTGGCAGAAAAGCTGCTGATTACATTTGGTGGTCGGCCTTTTAATTACAGCACTCCATGTTCTGTAATCATGCTGTAATTAGACAACAATACAGTGCATTATAGCAAATTACAAGTTAGGGAAGCAATTGTTACTGCACAAGCACTTTTTTTAACGTCTCCATTCACTGTTAAATTCTAAAAGCCCATTTTGTCACATCCCAGTGTGACCGAGTCTTCTCCCCACATGTTTCCACGCCAACATCAACCAAAGGCCACAGACACACTGTCGCTTTTTAAGGTGACACTTCCTGTCGGGAGGGCTGCTCACCGACCACCTTCGTGAACACTGTTAAATGTGAACGCCAATCATCTGTCGCGGCACATTCCCTCACGCCCTCAGTACAGGAGACCGGACCGAGTCAGACGGATCAATGGGACCTGGTTACGGGAGGACTGATGCATAAATCACAAGTTTGCCTCAAGAAGCTCTATAGCAGGGGTCACTAACAGGTGGCCCGCGGTCCAGATCCGGACCAAATACACCATTGTATCTGGACCCTGCACCTATAACCAATCGATAATTGATAATTAGCGCTTATATTTTAACCGCTGCAGCTTTTCCAGCCTTTACGGCACTCGTCCAGCGGTCCAGGAAGCACACCGACCGGAGAAGGAGAGGCCGAACAGTCGGAACTGAACGTCTTTTAGAGTCTTTAACCAAGAAGACTCTTCTATGTTCATTATTCTATAACATACTCTTCTATTTTCATTATTCTTTAACAGACTCTTCTATGTTCATTATTCTATAACATACTCTTCTATGTTCATTATTCTTTAACAGACTCTTCTATGTTCATTATTCTTTAACATACTCTTTTATCAGTAGAGAAAATGCAGCTTTAACACATGAAGCATATACTTCTCTACAACCAGAGGAGTCGCCCCCTGGTTGTCAGTAGAGAGAATGTAGCTTTAAATAAAGTCATTACTCCTGTATTAGCTGCTCTGCACTGGCTCCCTGTAAAATCAAGAATCACATTTAAAATTCTTCTCCTCACCTACAAAGCCTTGATTGGTGATGCACCATCGTATCTTAAGGAGCTTGTAGTACCATATTGCCCCACTAGAGAGCTGCGCTCACTAAATGCGGGGCTACTTGTGGTTCCTAGAGTCAAAATTAGGATCGGAGCCAGAGCCTTCATTTATCAAGCTCCTCTTTTATGGAACCAGCTTCCACTTTCAGTCCGGGAGGCAGACACAGTCACCTCATTCAAGAATAGACTTAAGACTTTCCTCTTTAATAGTGCTTATAGTTAGGGCTGAATCAGGTTTGCCCTGGTCCAGCCCCTTGATATGCTGCTATAGGCTTATAGGCTGCTGGGGGATGTTTTAGGATACACTGAGCACCTATCTCCTCTTCTCTCTCTACTTATGGATGAATTTACATCTCTCCATTGCACCTTATTAACTCTGCTTCCTCCCCGGAGTCTTTGTGACTTCTTGTCTCATATGGTCCATTGGACCTGGCGGTGTCTGATGCCTCCTGCTTGGTGAGCCGGCCTCCTGCCATGGCCCTGCTGAAGCGCCCCGCCCCCCCTCCTCTCTCTACCTCTTTCTGTTTCATGGATTGTGGAGGTCCATTCATATATTCTGTCATATTCGTTGAATGTGTTTATGTAACTCTGTAATGCTGTTCATTCTGTACACATGACATCTATTGCTTCTGTCCATCCGGGGAGAGGGATCCTCCTCTGTTGCTCTCCTGAAGGTTTCTTCCCTTTTTTCCCTGTGAAAGTTTTTTTTTTATTATTTGGGAGTTTTTCCTGATCTAATGTGAGGTCCTGGGACAGGGATGTGTACAGATTGTAAAGCCCTCTGAGGCAAATTTGTAATTTGTGATATTGTGCAATATAAAATAAACAAAATTGAAATTGAATTGAATAGAATAAGTGAGTCTGTCCAAATGAAGTTTTTTTGAAAAAGCCCTTCCCTGAGCACCTGAGGTGAATGGTTCTTTAAGAGTTGGTTTTCTTGGAAAAGAAAATGTCTGTACTAAAAAAAGGTTTGTACTAGAAAACAAATTCTACTACACCAAGTCCTATTCTCAAAACCTTAAACACAGATTCATATTAAGGGACACAAATCCAGGTTTACGGAATATAAATGAATGCCTGCCAGCTCAAATGTCTGTCCGTACCTTGCAGGAGTCACTTATCATCTCCCTCCGCATCAGCCATCAGCATGCTAATATATCTGTAGACTGACAGGCAGGCCAAGAGGAGGGCCCTTCAGATCTGTCTGATGATTAATATCCCCCTTCATGTATGAATGATGACACATATTTAAAGAATCTCAGCCCTCCCCTGCTCACCATTTTATTGTGCCATCCAGCCTGGATCAGTGAAATGAAGGCACAGAGTGGTTGTCTTAGACCATAATTCCAGAGCCAAGCATATCCAGAGATTCTGTGGCTGTTTTACATTCCGAGGAGTCGATGTGTGATGTTGAAGTCACCGAGCAGCAGGATGGAAGGTGAGAGGGAGCAGAGTTCAGATAGGTCGGAGAGGATGGTAGTGTTGGTTTGGGGGGCCGGTAGATAATAGAGATGACCAGGGGTTTAGGACCAGTGAGTTTGAATATCAGGTGTTCAAATGAAGATGGGGTTCGGATGGTAATCAGGTTGTTTTTTATGTATTGGTGGTACTTTTTGGGATATTATGTGCCGGACTACGTCTTTGCTGGTATAGACTGCTTTACGCCAGGAAATATAGATACTGCACTGGACTCTTGGACCAAATTAATTGAATGTCATTGGGATTGCTGCGATCAGAGGATCAGCTTCAATAAGCTTCTTTGCATTCTTTATGAACGGTTACCATAAAAGTATAAGTATAAGAGTCCAAAATGGTGGAAGCTCTGCTGAATGAGACGGATTGCCGACCGAACCAAAGAACAGCTCCCATGAAATCCAATTGTCTATGAACACAACCGGCCACGACATCTTTGCTGTGCCACTGTTCTGGTGTGAGCGGGCACTTCACGTTGGCGTGCCACCAGAAGCAATAGCTAGAAAGGTATGATAGGCCTCGAAATGCAATCTGAGAGGGACTTGATTAAGTCTCATACAAGAAATGTCTTTAACTACAGTTGACTGACATCAGGCTAACAATGACAAGGGTGCAGCCGCACTCTGAAAGAGGCTGTAGTTCATTATGAATCAGATAGCTTTCATAAAACCCATCAACAATCCCTTTAAGGATTTTCTTTCCAGCTGCTGAATCAGAGAGGCCCCTTGAGGAGCAATAGAGTCTGAGGAGATAGAGTCTGGAACTGGCCTCTGAAGGATGCTTCACAGCAAAAGATTCCCTCAGGCTGGTATAATAAAAGGAACCTTTACACGTTTTATTTAAGAACAGCTATAACAAACAGTAAAGTCACACATTAGTAGCTACAGAACGGGAGTTCAGTATGAAAAACACAAGGACAAAAACTAATTCAGTTTATAATGTTGCGATGTCATTCCACAAAGAGGGAGACGTAAGAGGGTTCCACACAGACCCCAGTTATAGATGACTTACTAAATAACTGTAGCAGGAAAATAAAATGCTAATAAATCTTGTCTTTTTTTAAGCTTGTGGAATAGAGAAGGGACTTTGAATTCCTCCATCAAAGAGGGAAGGAGCACAGGGGCCCTCTGGCCCTCACCTACAAAATGTCCCTTAAAGAGACTCAAAATAAACAGAAACAAACAAACAACAAAGAGATAATAAAAAATAAAAGTACACAAAGGGGCAAAACACAGGCAAAAAATAACTAAAAAAACAATTAAAAAAATGACACAAAATAACCACAAACAAAATGACGAGAAGAGACTCAAAATGACAACAAAGAGAATATAAATGTCAACAGAGAACACAAAGCAACTACAAAGAAAAACAAAGCAACTACAAAGAGACACACAATGACCACAAAGAGGCACACAACAACAACCAAATGAGGCCAAACAACTGTATAATCCGTCCTGCTTCCATGTCGGAGAGGAGCTGGGCCCATTGCCTCATAATCTTTAGCAGTGGTCTTGTGTCCCAGTGGAAAACGCAACAGCTCCCTGAGCTCCTTGTGAAGTATTCATCAGAAAGACAAGAGCACACAGAGCCTCAATGCTAATCAGTTAATACATGCGACCTCACACAATATCCTGGCAAACAAGCTCAAATCTGGAGCGCAAACCACACAAAGGCGGGATTAGCTCCATTAGCGCAGGAATCTCAGAGGCAATTAACCTGCCGTGAGCAAAGCCCTCTCTCAGATTCCATTATGTGGCGCAGAGCGGGAGGAGCTCGGGCAGGAGGAGGAGGAGGAGGAGGAGGAGGAGGAGTGTACTTTTGGAAAGCTCTCAGTGCTGGGGTCAAAAGCAACATGTGACTGGCATAGAAAGCAGCGGTGAGGTGATGACCTATTGTGACAGCCAACACCAGCCCACATGAACCTGGAGGGAGGAAGTTATCACTAGCGTAGACACTAGATAAACATCTTGGAGGAACAGTCGTGGAGAAATGAGTTGTAGTAACTTAACTAAAAGATGGGGGCTTCTTTAAAAGAAGTGTGTGTGTGTTATTTGTCTCCCTCTCACCTCTGGAAAAGAACACATTTTCTTGGCTTGCAGTTTGACATTTCTTTTCTTCATGTTGAAATAACAAATACATATTTATTCAGCTGATTACAGTATTTTTAGACCTGATGTGTTGAAAAGAGACTTTAAGGCCAAAAGAATGAAACTGTTGACTTGAGATCTCTATCTTTCTATACATACACACATTGGATACTTCGTCTAAGGAAATGTATCAGCAGCAGTGTGGCATTTCTAGCTTTACATCCGAGAATTTCATTTCTTTATTTATGTATTCTTAATTTCAGTGAACAATTTATAAATGTTTCTTATTGTAAAACTATGATATATTCTTGCATGTGCAAGTCTTGTTTTTAACTCTGAAACATAATTCTTCTTCTCTGGACTAGGTTGTCTTTGGTAAGAGCTGAGGGGGTTCTGGGGGAACCCTAACCTCACAAAGTATTAACTCTTTGCTACAGCCATGCTGGCTTGTTGAAACATTAGTCAATCAATAGGACCAGAACAAGTATCATAATTGTACGTGATAATCAATCAATCGTTAATGCCATTTAACACGTTTGTTATATAGTCTTCTAGGTCTCTATAGGGTTTGAACTGTTGGAGGATAACACAATAGAAGGTCACCGTGGACATATTTGACTCTTCACTCACTATTCTTTGTATTGATTATCGTGATTGATTCGATAGAGACTTTAAATGGTCTTATTAGTGCACAGTATGTGGATGTGTAAATGTTCCCTGGAGCATAACGTGCATATAAAAGCTTTATTACGACACAAGCTGCTCCAGCTGAAGCAGAGGCTGGTGAGGACGCGTGGGAGGTCAGAGCATCCCACGAGGAAGCGGGCACGAGCTCCGTGCGCTTCTGCCTTGGATCAAGTGTCACTCACCGCAGCCTGTTAACGGGGAGTCGGAGTCTGTGGTTGTTGAGAGCAGCCCACGACACGTACCGCCGTGACGGGGGTATTCAGAAGAGACACGGAGCCAGAAGAAAGAGGGAGCAGAACGCCACGCGCTGCTGGGAGGGTGCTTACCTGAGCCCGGCTCCATGCAGTACACCAAGGGGATCCAGACTTGTGGAGGTTCCTCGGAAGTAACGCGACCACATAAAACCACCCCGCCTCCCCGCTGATGGGAGCGGCCAGCCTCGGAGGGCTGTTGGGGGAAAGGTGTGCAGGTCCGTGGCAGGTGGAGAGGCTCCAGAGCGGGCTGCAGCGACGGGGTCAGAGCTGCCGGTCTCTCCCGGGAGCGAGGAGCTGTGAGGAGCTCTGGAGGGGGGCATGATGTCACAGGTGTCGGGTTTCCTCTGGAGGCTGAGAGGGGCGGGCTCTGCCCCGCTGCAAGGCTGTGCTGAGGGGCTTGTTACCCCGCGCAGGTGAGACAGACTCCTCCCTTGGGATTTACCTGAGGAGGGGCGGGGGGTCCGGAACCAGACCCCGTGTTTATTCAAGTTGGGCTTTTAGAGCCACTAGCAATAAAAAAGCCTTCGGACACAAAACATGGAGGTGAGCTTCAGAAACCAGAGAAAGCTGATTTGAGAACGTCCTCAGGGTTTCAACACACTTGATTTCAATGCTCCTACAAATACTACACACACGTCAGTTTGCTTACCTTAATCTGAACAACGAGGTAAAGTAAAAGATATTTATTTCTCCACAGCCTTCTCCTTCATAACTGGACCAAAAAGTGTTATTCCCCCTAGACACAAAAACATGAAAAATACCAAAGCCAGTGACGGTCCTCGACCGAAAGACATGCTCAGAAAACACTCGACAAGTTGATTTAAATGCTGTGTTTACCAGATGTGGGCTCAGAGGTTTCTTGGAAATAAGTCATGTTCATTCTGCATGAAAAAGCATCATAACGACAGAAATCTCAGTGGACTAAGACCAAAAGTACTGATTTGGTGACGTATTGACCAAGAGTGACCCTTTGAGCGGCAGTGAAACACCATGAACAAGACACTTTTTACCGATACATATTGTGGATTCATGATGAGGAAAAGCACATTTGAAGAGCTCCAACTTTGAGTCACATATCTTATGGATAGAATGAGTGGAACAGACCATCGTTCCTCATACATATGGATTTGACAGATTTTTACAATGTATCCTGGATGTCCATGCAAAATGTAAGATCTTGTTCCAAATTCAGATGGCCACGTATTTCAGCACCATTAAAGCTAAAACTAGCGCAAAGGTACGGACTCCCATAAGTAGTCTGTTTGTAAGTTCACACGGTGGCTCTCGAGTGGCTTTCCTGGGTCACGACCTTTGCTCTACAGATGGAGCAACGTGTGAGCTGTCAAATCCAGGAGGAGGAGGAGGAGAAAGAAAAAGTCACGGGGGTTTTATCACCAGAGCGGAGCTCAGCGGCAAAGAACAAGAGCGGCACAGTATGGGCACATATTTTACTGACAATTAAATGTGCGGAGCTTTCCAAATAAATGAGCTATAATTACTTCCATTAACTTGGAATGTGAGAGGTGGAGATCAAGTTATTTCATATTGTGTCTCAGCCACCAACAGAAGATGAAATCTCAGAGCAGAGGAGAGAAGGAAAAGATAAATATGAACAATCCAAGACTTCTTTGGGACAAACGATATGACAACTATCAGACGTCTGTGGAGACTCCTCATGTTCAGACTGAATTCATATGAACTATAAGTATTATCTTATAATATAAATGAATAGGGAATGCATTTTAGGTTATTATAGTATTGTTGTAAACTGACATTTATATATCATGTCATTTGTTAGCTAACTATTAGCAGGGCTATCAATAGGTAATATGCTATACATTATTGAGTGATCATTTGTGATTAGATTATTAATGCTCATTATGTAATGAGTGTGGTTAATTTTAGTTATTAACTACTAAGTACTGTATTATTACGTGTATTGCTTTATTACTATTGTCTTTACTGGGACCATTAACATTCAGTCATCATTCAATCGCTCCGGATCTTCAAGAAATACATCACCCAAAAACAAAAATCACCATTAGCATATCAATACTCGCCCTGTGTTACATTGAATTAATAAATAAAATGTTGTTTTTCTCTCCTGCCTCCACGGTGAACAGAGAATTAAAGAAAAGGGAGAAAAGTCTTGATGGATTGAAGGAAATGGAGGCAAAAGTAAAATTAGATCACAACATCAATGTACTAACTATTCCAAACACTTCCTCTACTCTCATGCGCTGACACTGAACACGAGACGTGAGAAGGGCTTTTCCATCATATGACTGGATAAGAGAGACATGGATATTACATGGATAATCAAGACTTCTCTTTAGTTTTTGGCTGGGTTTATATTCATTGTGGAGGAATGAGAGAAAAAAATACCCCAACAATCGAAGGTCCCATAGGATGAGTAAATGAGAACCAAGGATCCATTGAAAGTTCTCCTTGAAGAACAGAGTTGACTGTAAGATTCTAATGGGTTTTTATAATCAAATGATTCCAGGGTATCAATACAATTGATTTCAACTTTTGGTCATTTTTGTAAAGTTTTTTTTAATTGTTTCTTTTGATTGTTCTCTACAAATAAATGTGAACCGATGTGGCCGTTAAATCCCACCTCCGATGGAAGAAAAGCCTTCTGAGTAAAGGGCCGACAGAAAGAGAGAACAACTTAGGAGTTCCTCCTCAATTCAGCCCCTAGAGGAAATGATCGGCAACATTTAACGCTGACAAGACGCTGTCGGGGTTTCTCACAATAACAGGGAGCAGTGGTATCGATTGGGTCCAGAAGATCTTCAGCAAAGTGGTCAAAGGGGCCACTGACAGGAGGCATAGGGCCTCATACTTCACTGTAAGGGACCAAGATGGTGGCCAGCTGTAAACCACCACCGTAAGACCGCCACACAGTTGGAAATAAAACACAATTCATCACGTCTTCGCACTAGTCTATTTGATCCGCCCTTCCTCCACTGTGATTGGATGGATGAAGTGACAGCAATAAGTACAGTGTTTTAACTAAAGACTAATATGTTTTATCTCCAGATTAGGGGAGAGAAAAAAAAAGCCAAATGTGCAGCATTCAGCACCTTTTTCCCTTCTGGTATTAATACACATGGAAATAATTAAAGAAGTGCTAATAATTTAATTTATCAATAATAAAAAAAAACAGAAAACAGCCCCTAAAAGATTACAATGTTGCCTAACCTACTGGAAAGACATCCCTTTAGTAATGTTTTTTAAAAAAGTGTTTATTTATTAACACGCTGTGAATAAGCTTGAACCTCTCATTTACACAAAACAAGCAGCATTACATCCAGACAAAGGACGTCTCTCTTTCCCTCTGCTGGGGCTGCTCTGTCAGGGACTATCTATTTCAACATCACAGGGCACATTTTTTTCAAAAAGCCTGCCGGCTCATGTTCCTCATAAAGATTTATCATTTCTGCAAAATGAACCTCCTGCAATTTTCACGGGGGTCAAAAGACACATCAAACGAGCCGTGGTTCCCCCTGGAAGTGAGCGGCCACCTGGTAGAGGAAACTGGCTGCGATCCCTCTGCCTTCATTGGGTTACAAAGGGCCGCCTGGCGTCTGTGATCAGTGACGTGAGCTGGCTGCTAACGACCACCTGAAACTCAGAGTTTCTGAGGTAGAAATGGGTGAATGTTGGGAGTGAACTGATCCCCGAGTCTTGAGTTAGCTTCTGCTCAGCTGTGTGCAACGCATCCCTTTTCTCCCCCGAGAGAGCCCTAACGCCCCCTTTGGAAACTCCTGACTGTATTTACAGTCTCTAATACCGGCACATTGCTCATGTCATCACGCTGCTTCTCCACATTCTGTAGGAAGTATTAAGGTCTCCGGGTAAAACCCCTGGATTGACGGAGAAAAGCAGAGCAAGGTAACTCAGTGCTACAAGGGTTTCAACCCCCGACTGCTCCGTGCATTGATCTCATTGGTTGATGAATATAATAACGTACAGTGTGTTGTACACAAGGCCATACTGGTTTTTGTGTTTGTTTTGAGGCTTTGCCATCTGTTCTTACAATGATGGCTGCTGTTTTATGTCGAATTGAATATTTGACAAATAAATTTAAATGAGTCTGTTTTTTTAATGCGTTTATCTCCTAACAAAATGTTTTATGTCCTGCATTTACTATGGTGTAGTCACGTGTATATAAGCCGTATATATTGATAGTGCGAGTTTGGCTACTCATAAATGGCATCTGCATGTCAGCTGTACAATGTGCCTCAGGAGAGCTGAAGCATAGACACGGTCAATAGGTTTATGAATAAAAAACAACTCATCATTATCCCAAATAGAAATGGATAATCAAACTGGAGCTAGGCCCGGTTGATATCATCTTGCTGGTGATCTCATAGACGTTTAGACGTTTTGGCCGATAAGTAACAGAAACATCAAACCAGGGCCGAGGCCGAGGAGGTTCCTTACTGAGTGAAGTGTCTAAGGGGCCTTCTAACCTGTTGGGTTCAGTTCAAATGAACTCAGGTGCGTTCTCCCAGACTGCATTCTGTTTGGCTGTCAGTAGAACCCTGGTGGGACCTCCGGAAGAGGGGGGTCTGGGTCCAAGTGGACTCTGATGCGGTTGATTTTGGGTGTGAAAGCAAACGAATCGACCACAGGATTCTCTTGTTAGCAGACATATGATTTTAACATGATTTCAAAAGTTAAACTCTTAATAAATCCACCTGTTGGTGGTGAAACTTGTTCAGGTAGCGATCTAACTGATGCGTATCAGGCCATGGATGTAAAACACAAGTCCAACGGGTTTTTCTCGTGCAATAGGAGGTCAAAAGGTGCTCACATTGCTCTTCTGACTGCTTTGTCAGTTCATGAACTGCATTAAAACGAATGTGACAGCGATCAGTCATTTTCCTCATGAATGCGTCCGCAACGTTTTTACAGTCCAACAATACTAATAAGGATTCAAACAGTTTTCTTCTTCGCAACGCTGATTTGAATGGAGTTTTATTTCCTGATGATGCTGGATGACAGTGGCCAAAGCTGTCCAATCAACAAGTTATCGGGATATTATTTTATTTCTCGTGCCATTGTCCAGCGTTGAGGCTGGAGAAATGAGTTCCAAACACCAAAATGAACCGTGTGATGCAATCCGGGGAGCGATCTGAAGCATTATGTGCACGACTCTGCTCAGCGCTGTTCTTTCATAATTGAACATGATTCAGCGTAGTTCTCAGGAGAGGAGAGGATGGCAGTCAGGTCCACTAAGCACAATCCATAGATTGTGACAGTTCTTTAGATAACAGATCACTGGCTACGTTACCTTTCTCGTGTTTTCTCTGTCATACTTCCATAAAAGAGGTATAATCTATGTGCCCTACGTTTTCATTCAGCTCTGCTGCTCCCTCTATTTTAAGCCTGAGCATTCTCATCGTGACTGATATAGAATGGAGTATGAGCCCACAGGCATCACTTAAATACCGCATGCATCCACTGTCTCCATTATAAAGAGGACATGAAGCATTTTAGGCCTTGCTTAAAAAAACACAATGCACTGAAGCGTTGCTTTTCTTTTACAAATCAATGTCCGCTGTGAAAATGCTGATGCAGACTACCTGCAGGCATCCATCGAGCCCTCCACAGGCTCGGGAAAGGAAAGTCAGTTGCAATTTGGTAAAGAATTGGTCAATCATTTTCATTTCACTAATGTCTGTGAACCTAACTTGTCTAGGTTCAATGGTTTCAACGTGTTACTTTTGGTGACCCAGACAAATAAAATGTGTATTCTTGAGACCTTTACACAGAGTGTGTGATGCCCTCAGCTACTGGGTATGAGCCATCACAACCCCACAGACCGGGTCTCCGTCCTCGTCTCAGACCTCAGATTTGTGCGACTACAATGTAACTGAATGTAATGACTCGGTTGGACGGTGCAGATTGGCTCTTTTGACGGGTTGAGTAATACATCATGTTGACCAGCGCATCACTACTAGCTACGTTCCCCTACGTCATGAATCTCATATTGACAGAAATGTCCAACGCTGCCCAACATCTAGACATTTGCTGCATGTGTTTCATTCTGCAAAATAAGCAGCTGTATCATAAAACCATGTGAATTAATTTTCTGTGATGAATAAAAAGTTGCTGGGAAACGTAAAGCCAATCAAGTAGTTCAGATATGAAATAGCTGATAGGAAATGAGCGAGAGGAGAGCTGAAATAAAGAAAAATTACACATGAAGGAAAGCAGAGATAATATATATATATCGATAGCTGGTGGCAGCTGGAGGTGGATTCATGATCTATAATCCAACGGGTGCAGCTGCGCCGCCTTGACTGACATTCTACCAGAAGCGTCTCTCCGCTTTGCTTGTAATACATAATACATAATAGGAGTGCTCCTGACGAAGTGCAAATGGAACCCGAATATAGATACGAAACACTTTGAATTAATGTATTTAGAGCACACAAATCTTTGACCCACGTCTTTCAAAACTGGACTTTAAACGGTAATAACTGTGTGTAGAATACAGCACAGCAAAGCAAGAAATAACAATAATAAACACTTGTTGTCTCCCTGTCTCTCTTTCACACACAGACAAACACACGCACACACACACACACACACACACACACACACACACACACACATCCACTAAGTAAGGACACTTGCCTGGGGCCCTCTGGTGCCAGGGCTACTGAAATAGCTGCATCCATGAAAGCAGACAGTAGAATTAGTGAATTAATAACTTTAAAAAAAAGCATATTCCTTTTCAACAAATCCTCATACAACGGTTCGTATGATATCCTAAAAAAAGTCAAAAGAAAAAAGGTTTTCTTACAAAAGCCAGAAACACGTGTCAATACGTTCACATTCGTCTACACAGGAAACACAACGACTTAGTTAGGTTGAGGAAAGATGGTTGTTTGGAACAACCACCGCGGTGCTGTGACTATGGACGCTGGTTGTGTCTGAGCTTCAGCGGTCTCTATACTTCCTCATTCTTGATCAGAGGGATAACATTCAAAATGTTTGTGGGATATCCACCAATGACATTTTTGCAGGTATCGCCAGAACAGCGTGTTCTCTGTCTGTCCTAAAGAACCTGAACTGCTCTTATCAACATGTGTCAAAACAAAATCACACCCAGCTACCATGTACACATTGTATGATTTAATGTGAAAGTCAAACAAAATGATAAATCAGTCAGATTATCGGGAAAAAAATGAGCAAAAGACATAATATAGTTGTGTTGCCTTGTGAGATTAGTGAAGACCCAGACTCTGGAGATTTATGCCTGTGCGGCGAGAGTCATTATCTTCCATAGAATGCATTAACATTTTCTTTCTCTAATTACAAATACAGCCTCCGTTGATCAGCGGATAATTAAAGGTCTATCTAAAGGTTTCCTGGTGGCTCTGTGACAGACACACACAATGCTCTGTGTGCCGCCGCTCGATGCCTGACAATCTGCCCCATCACACCTGCTTTCCCTCCACGGGGGGAGTTCGACAAGAGCGACAGTGTTGGAGAAAGAGCTGCTCCGGAGCACGAACACACGACATGCATGTGGCATCGCAATGGGGATTTTATTGAGCGCTCCCCGTGAATCGGCCTCGGTTCAAGTCGATGCGTTGACCTTTGAAGGGTTGCTCTGTGTTCCCCGTTAACGCAGCATAACTGTGTAAGTGAGCTATACACAGTTATCTCAGTCAGGGAATCTGCAAGTTGTTGATATGTATGGGCATATTCAGTAAGATATCAGGAGTGGATACATAAAAAAGGCAGGATCCTCCCTCATTTCAATGAGGCCCAGGCAGCTACCTCCTCCCGGTCTGAAAAGTGAATAGCTGAATAGTCTTAAACCTGCATTTCTTTATTCTGCCTTTAGTTGCAGCCGGGCAGCAACCTCCGGTTCTCTGGTTGTATAGAAGTCTATGCTTCATGTGTTAAAGCTGCATTCTCTCTACTGGCCACCAAAGGGTGACTACTCTGGCTGTATAGAAGTCTATGCTTCATGTCTTAAAGCTGCATTCTCTCTACTGACCACCAGGGGGCGACTCCCCTGGTTGTATAGAAGTCTATGCTTCATGTGTTATAGCTGCATTCACTCTACTGACCACCAGGGGGCGACTCCTCTGGTTGTATAGAAGTCTATGCTTCATGTCTTAAAGCTGCATTCTCTCTACTGACCACCAGGGGGCGACTCCTCTGGTTGTATAGAAGTCTATGCTTCATGTGTTAAAGCAGCATTCTCTCTACTGACCACCAGGGGGCGACTCCTCTGGTTGTATAGAAGTCTATGCTTCATGTCTTAAAGCTGCATTCTCTCTACTGACCACCAGGGGGCGACTCCTCTGGTTGTATAGAAGTCTATGCTTCATGTCTTAAAGCTGCATTCTCTCTACTGACCACCAGGGGGCGACTCCTCTGGTTGTATAGAAGTCTATGCTTCATGTGTTTCACATTTCACCAAAATGTCAGTTTTAGACAATTTAACAAAACCCTGGATATCGTTCAATGAGAATGTTTTATAAATGGATTCTGCCTACAATGTCTGTGCATCTGAAAATGACTCCAGACATCCATTGTCTTTTTGCTTGAATATTGATTATTGTTGTCAAGCCCTCCAGTTTAAGGCGCTGGAGAACATTGACACTGGACAATTCTGCAACATTCTGGATCTGTCCAGTGTTTTTATGTCCAATGCCAACATTGAAAAGATTCTTGCTTTCTGCAATATCTGTCTGTTTTTTTCTTGCTTTATAGCCTCTGCTTCCTTAACATAAATCATTACATGTTTGCTATGCACAATGTTTTAGGTAGGGTTAAAGTTCATAGACCACCAAGAAAAAATGGTGGTCTATGTGGAAAAAACGAGCATTAATCGCAGGTCTTAGTGGCGACACAAACCCTGACCACCTGCATCCAAGTCAGAAGAGGGACATCCATCCCTCCATCCAGATCGTAAAGCTCAGGGTAGTCCTGCACTAAAATGATATGCCGAGGATAGGAAAGATATGTGTGTTGGAACTGTGATTGGTTGTTCCTCGTCACATGACCTACTTTTATCTCGGGCCGAAGCCGTCACTCCCTGAGAAAGTGTTGCTTGGGAATGCTTTTGCTTTTGAGTGCACCCTCTACACTTCTACATTGACACTTATTGATTTGAGGGCACTAAAAAACCCACTGCATGTGTGCTCTTCAGTAGCTTCAGACCTTTTCTGTCCAGCAAAGCCCCCACTGACGGTACATCAGCCAGCTCTCACTGGTCCAGGCTGGATTCTATTTTTCACCTCCTGATTTCCAGTGCAAGGTTTTTTTACCACCTCAGCATTAGACAATCTGACATTCAGCATCTCTGCGCCCCATGGGTGGCAGTTGTGAGTATTCATATTAAGAAAATGTACTTGTCAGCGCACGTCGGGGGCGATGGAAACCACAGAATGGGGAGGCAATAAGCCTGATGAGAAGTTTTGATAGGTAGGGAGGAAGCAGCAGCCCGTCGATGTGCTCCACCGCTAATGCTCACAATCTAAGTTAATAAGCTGCCATGCGACTGACACGGCCGGCTCCGCCATAATTCCACTCACACAGTCAAAAGCACTCCTATTAACCGCAGGAATCCAAACGTGTTCATCAGCAGCAATCAGCGGTCCGCCTCCACGTGGCACGCCTGAGGATCGGTGCTGATGGTGTTTTACAGCGCTTCATAACACCCACTGGGTCCGTGGATGCGCCGTCCCCGGAGGGGGAGTCCACAATAACGAGGTGATAACAACCCACGTGTGTGGAAGAGCTGATGCTGCAGGTATGAGCTGCACATCTGCACTCGCCCCATCTCGCCCCACTGTGAGAGGAGCCGTGTTTACTCAGCAAACAAATGAGATGTAATGACGGGAGCAGAGGCAGCAGTCGATATTCAGAGGGTGTTTCTGAGCTGGTAGAAGATTCACGGCGCTGTGCAACCAGCAGGGAAAACACGTCCTTATTTGAGTGTGTCTGACACAGACGGCTTCGGTCGATGATGAACAGACTCTAGCTTCTGTTGGAATTAGGGACGGTATCGTCAGGACTTTATCGATTCTAGTACTCTTATTGATTCTGATTTGCCCTTCTTTTTTACTATACTGCTACAAAACAACAATTAGGAAAATAATCAACATTGCTTTATTAATCTTGTATGTAAATAAATAGTCTTCCTTAGCTAAACAATTAGCTTAGCGATTATCTTTCATTGATTAGTCTGTTCTTCTGATCAAACTCTGTATGACATCACTAACGTTACCTTCAGTGGACGAGGACGGACGGCTGCTCCACAAACGGATTGATGTTCTGCTTGTTGGTCACATGTTGTGGAAGTCCATGAAGCATTGGAAAACCACAAATATGTCTGGGTTCATATTATCATAAGCAGGCACTCGGTTCATTTCACAGAGCTGATCTGTATATCTAGCAAGCCACACGTCGGCTGGTTTACCACATCTCTATGAACCTAACATAAACAGATCATGCTGTGATTTAATTGCAATAAAATATTTTGTTGGATGCTGACAAGATATTGATGGCGATCAGTAAAAAGTCTGAGTTCACACTTCGTCAGGTTTAGCTGCAAAACGACAAGCAAACAACGTTTAAAATGTTTCTTCCTGAATAGAGTTTGGATCGGTTAGTGCTAGGCTCGCTTAACATTGCATCTGCTTCATCAGCGCTCAAAAGAACTTCATCTTTACGTGAATAACATTGTTCATATTGTAGCACCCCGTTGCCACAGAGACCCGGTTCAAACACTTTGAGGTATGCTCAAAAGGCTGCGTTCTTTTGACAATATAAACTTTATTTGGACAGTATAAAGATTTGGTTTAACCCCTGACAGCTGGTTAGGCGGGCAGGAGGAGTTTGCAGATGTGATAGACACCGCAAACAACTTAAAGAAAAATTAGAACAAACAAAAGACCAAGGCAGTGTCCCACTAACTAGGGAATACATAAAACGAAAACAGAATTAATCACAAATAACTGCCAACAAAGAAAAGACAAACTCCAAAAGAAGCTACTTCAACCCACCAGCAGTCCAGCAACCAAGCACCCCAGTTGGATTCCCCACCCCCCAGCTATGATTAGGTGCACTGCTCAGGAAGCTCTCTGAAAACAGCCCTCCCCTGATGCCTCCCATACACTGAACTCCCGACGCCCGTATGACGCCCGACCGTACAATGCGCTACACGCTACGTCTCACTTGTGGCGAGAGAGAAAGTGGACGGAGTCTCGGCACACTCGCTCGTGACGGCAGAGACACAGAAAAGATCCCGATTTCCCAGCAGGTGCACCTTTATCACTTCCTGTAATCACTTCTTCCTGTCAATTCCACTTGGTTACAATACCATAGACAGTCTATGGTTCATTTAAACACAGAGTTGTGTCCGCCCCTGAACAAGTATGGGGTACTTTTCAGAGCTCTGGGGGTCGGCAGACGGCTACAAGACGTTTTTCTGATTCGACAATGTCAAGTGTCAGTGACGACAGGAGGAGAATCTAAACGCTGAGAGGCTTCCATGAAGCAAATCCCACGTATTCACGCCACGTGCAAGGTCGCACGGATATGAGCTGACGCGGAACTTTGACTAAGAAACATTTGGATCCTGACAGAACCCCATGAAGAAGCGCGACGTCACTTGCAACCCTCGCAGGATTTAGCCTCTTTAACTTTGTGCGCTTAAAGTTGTCTTGGACCCAGGTACCCATAGTCTTCTATGTAAGCCCACACACATGCAGCCCCTTGGGTTGACAGCTGTCTAGTAGGGCATCAACGCTATCACATTCCATCTCCATATTAGCAGACCTTCAGCTACCGTCTCTGGCTGCTTGTGCTGGTCTGTGTGCTGCAGGTGAATGTATGCCAGGGGGAAGAGGCCAGTCCGTTGCACTTAAAGAGTATTAAACTACAGCTTGAGCTATGTGAGGCTGTAATGCTTATCTCAAAGTCCTGCTCACTTCCCCACCCCCCTGACCGCCTCCCTGTGATAAATGTAGCGCTTCATTCAGACAAAAGAATGTTGTCTGTGAACAGAATCCAGTGAGATGTGAGAACATATTTTAGTAATATTTGAACGTAATTTCTAGGAGACAGGGTTGTTGTTTGTTGTTCAAAACAAATAGACTATAGACCACTGTGCAAATGAATCTTTGAGATTATGATTGTGGGGTTACCACCACATGTTGGGCTCTGGATTCAAGCACAATTAAAAACACTATTTGATAACTATTCCATCAGCCACTAACCTTAAATTATAGAATAACAATAAAGGAGTGTTTAACGAGGTGCATTTATCCAGATTTATAAGTCCTAAGTTACTCAGTACCATTGAAACAACTCTGCTTTGCCCCAAATGACCCGTTGCCTCTAGCTCTTGGTGGTACATGACGAATACAAAGCCAGAGTGTCCCATTTGTTTCCGTTGTCTTTATCGGCTGTGACTGGAGAGGGACAGGATATGGAGGTTGTTCAGTATCTTGATTGGGATATCATCTACACGGTGAGCAGATGTCTCCGTTGTCAGCGCGAGACACCTAAACAAATTGATCAATGGGAAGTGCACGGACCGAGAAACGCTCGTAAAACAGAAGCGACTGTCAGCGAGTGGAGTTTGGGAGGAGGCTGAGATTGGAGGTGATGCGTTTGATCTCTGTTCAAGGCAATGAATTCATCAAGTTCTGAAGGCGGCTCCCAGGGGTTTGGTTTCCACTTCTGTCACAGTGCTGGAACAGGACGTGTCTGTATCAGGCTTAGCAGCTTATTTATTGGACGTATCCGTCTTTGATAATGGACATGCATGAAGCTTACCACCATCAGCCAATAGGCTCGTTAAGCCTGCTTGTTTGGTTTAAGAACACCTCTGACGAACGTGTTACATGCTTGCCTATGCCAACAATTTGTTTTGAACATTGAGAATACATTTGAATATACTATCGGAAATATAGATTGTTTGTTTTTTGGTATTGATAGAAAATCAAATTAATTAACTAGAATTATTTGGAGGTAGAAAAAAACAACACTATTTATAATGTAAAGGTCTACCTTATCCATTGAAGATGACTATGATATGGAATCATGAAAATGTTTCCACATACAGCCATCTTGAAATCCAAATCCAAAGGCAAATCATGTTCAAACAGGACAGGATTTTATTTTAACTGCATGTCTCCCATCACCTCCCACATATTATCTCTGTTCAGCCCACTGATGGGTCGTTTTTTCTTCTTCTTTCTATTCATTATTCTGTGGGCCATGAGTATGTAAACACAGCAAGACTTTAAGTATATGTGCTGATTGAATTTTAGAAGTCATACCTGTTATTTTGACTGTTGTTACACACATACTGTCATATATACCCTTTTTAATACCGTCATATAGAAGTATAGCGCGGTGAAATGTCAGGAAGGTATGAAAAATAGTTACTGTCCAAGCCCGACTTACACTGCTAGTTTTATCACCTAATACGACAGTGACGGACAGCAACGGACAAAATGCTATTGAGGAAACTATTCTGGAGCCACAAGGTCTGACAAAAAACCTTTGACTTTACCTGGGTGACTGTGGCTCGGTGGTGAGCAGGGTCATCCTTCAATCGGAAGATCGGCAGTTCAATCCCCGGCTCCACTAGCCTATGTCCAAGTGTCCTTGGGCAAGACACTTAACCTCAAATGTCTCCTGTAGCTGTTCTACTGTGTATGGATGTTAGTTACTGATGTGCAGGTGGAATCTTAGCTCCTCCCATCAGTGTATTGATGGGTGAATGATGTCATGCAGCGTGAATGTGCTTTGAGTGGTCTGAAGACTAGAAAAGAGATGTACAAGTCCATTTACCTCAGAAAGACTGCTTTTGGTTTCCCATTTGCTGTCTAACCCTAACCACTTGTTTATTGTAAGTTTGTTAACTTTTCTGTATTTCTGCATGAATGTGATCAGATCTTAATTCAAGTGCTCAATCTAGATAAAGACCAAGTTAAACAAATTTAAAAAAAAAGTCATTTAATGAATTAGCTACATTATATGACATTAAGTGTCTGTTGAAAAAAAATATGAAATGAAGCTCCATGGGTGAGTGTATTTAAAAGGGCAATATTTAGAAAAATCAAATTGACCAAATACCTCCATTTCGATTGACGCCGATTTGTAGGTTTGACCATTGTCTCCAACCAAGATGGTGACAGACAAAATGTGTAAAGCCGTAACCTGGTTTATGGGTGATGTCATGGTGAGACTACATTCCCTTCTTATATACACTCTTTAGTATTTAAAGTGATAGGGTGGCTTGTGTTTGCTATCAATCCGGTTAAAAACTAACTAACTGGACCCAGAGCTAAAACCTCCCCTTCCTGTAGACATTTGAAGCGAGGCGGTTGAGACAGATCAACAGAGAGAATCCAGACAGGGTCATTGTCCCGCTGCTGGTCATGTCACCTCCTGCGATCCGTCATCGGCGATGTGTCTAACAAGGCAGCTGGCTGAGAGCAGACAGGTATGAGGACAGAGCGAAGTGGCCGGGAGGCCGACACCTGTCAAATGAATGTCGTCTGCCACGAGCCGCTCAATAAATTCCCCCAGCAGCCCCGGATGAGGGATGTGCTCCTGCTGCCCTCATCGATCTCCAGTACCAATACAAAACACACCTTATTGCTGTAATGGGACACTGCTCAGCCATATGAAATCCATTACGGAAAAAAACAAACACGTTTCTATTTTTAGACTTATTTTGCATTTCATGTTTTTTTTATATTGGCTTTCATTTTATTTCCGTTTGTGCGTTGACATCATTTTTTCCCTTTTTTTCTCAATGCCATCATAGTGTGTGTGTGTGTTCTCACCAGGACTGTGAAATGATCCAGCTCCAGCTGCAGGTGTGTGTGTGTGTGTGTGTGTGTGTGTGTGTGTGTGTGTGTGTGTGTGAGGATGCTGTCATGGGATTTAGCTGCAATTTTCTCTTTATTTCCATGTATTAGAAGTCATCCAAAGGCCGCGCAGTGCTTTATTGTTTTTCCCCCTCTCTCGCTCCAATCCACAGACTATAAGAAGTGGATGTCGTCATCGTGACGTCATCCACTTTTGTGGACTAATGTTTTCGCTTTCTCCATCTTGGAATACGTTCATTGCCATGTTGTTTTTTGCAACCAATGAACAGAAGTTATCACATTTGGAATGTGAAGGAGTGACGTAGAAATGCCGTATGTGTCTCTGGGAGCGGCAGCAACCTGTCAATCACCTTGTAGCACCGCCCTAAAGCATCCTCTGATTTATAGTCTATTTGACTCTGAATGGACCATAATTTAAGAAATGAACATCATGCTTTATAAAAAAATAGAGACTGAGACCATAAACTCATGTTTACAATGTTTACTGAGGGAATAAATCAAGTCATTTTCACATGTACTTCTATACAACCAGAGGAGTCGACCCCTGGTGGTCAGTAGAGAGAATGCAGCTTTAACACATAAGCATAGACTTCTATACAACCAGAGGAATCGCCCCCTGGTGGTCAGGAGAGAGAATGCACATTTTAAGACACTAACCAGAGGTTACCGCCTGTAGTGTGAAATAAAGTTTAACTGACGATCATTATCCACCAATATTTAGTAAACTATGCGATCAAGACATCATTTATGCTTTTCTAGTCGCTGATCTCTGATGTGTCATTGTAAACAACCAATCTATGTTTAAATTAAAACGAGGAGAACATCATGATGCGCATTGGCTCCATGATGATGAGAATAGGGAGAAAATAAATTATAACGTTATGATTTCACATGAAATCTCATTAATATAGTTTTTGTGAGAATTATTTTTTGAAGATGTTTTCACTGCAACATTATAAGATTTTAAAGAGAATTATGATCCTAACACTGCTCTAAGCAGATTAAAATACATCATTAAAACTAATGACAAGACATTTGCTTATTTTCTTATCATTTGAATTGTGTTTATGAAGAAAAACACACACTGTAGATGACAAGTTAAAGGATAACATTTAGAATTGATGATGGTTTACAGACTTCAGAGCGTTAAATAAATATGGGGGATGGTGGCAAAGAAGTTGCATATTCAAACAACAAGGAATCTGTATCTGTTAATATGGATTACTAGCAATTAGTATTGGTGGCAAAAAAAAGTTATATTTGTTCAAACTTTTTCTTTTGTGATGATCCGATCTGTGACCCTGATCTGTGGTCCGATCCGAACCGTGAGTTTTATGATAAGTTGCACCACGACAAGATAAAGTATAGAGAACCATTCACTTGGGGTCCCCTGTAATACACTTCGCCAAGTGCGAATGAGATCAGATAAATTATTATTAATAATAATAATAATAATAATGCATTTTATTTGTGCAACAGAGCCAGTAGATAGTAAAAACAAACTATAATAAAAAATAAAATAGCTGGCAGTGATTTAACACAAAGTCAAACACGCCTGAATAAAAAGGTTTTTAGGCCAGTCGTAAAGAGTCCGGTGTCTGTGTTGCCCTCACGTGGTCAGGGGGACCACGTGAGGGCCGGTTGCCCTGATGCGGAGCTTGGTGTTGGGGACCCGGAGGAGCGAGATGCTTGTGGATCGGAGGATGCGGGTGGAGGTTTGGGGAGTAATGAGTTCTTGTAGGTACGGAGGTCCATGTCCATTTATTCATTTATGGGTGAGTACTTGGACTTGGTAATCAATCCAGAATGAGACAGGGATCTGAGTGGTTCTCGAGGTGTGTGAAGGACACAGTCAGATGGATTCCTTGCTTTATAGTTGGAGGTACATTCCCACAGCACTTATTCCATCAGTACAATATCAGAGTTGTGTCATTCTCCCCACTCTACTTCCCTGAGTTGTCTACTTTCTCCACTATTAGGATACTGACACTGGCACAGAGATCTCACATTATAAATCGTCCAGCTGTTCAAAAGGCACCATGGTAGGGTTTTCATGCGACACGTCAGCAGGAAGTGTTGATTTTCATTGACAGCAGTTAACGCCTCAATTAAAGAAATATAAGCAGAGCAGAATCGATAAGAATTGAATAATGACGGAAAACAACATTTCTGTCATGGAAGAGAAAGTCAGAGCAGCAGAGTGCAGTGTATGAGATGAGTCATCGAGACAACAGATAAGCTGGGAACGGTAAACGCCAATCCTAGATCTTATTGGACGGAGACTAAAGAGACAGTCTGAAAAGCGAGGGCAACTGCCGAAGTGCCTTAAACTTGCATTGTCTCTACTGATCATAAGGGGGCGACTCCTCTGGTTGTATAGAAGTATATATTTCATGTGTTAAAGCTGCATTCTCTCTACTGAACACCAGGGGGCGACTCCTCTGGTTGTATAGAAGTCTATATAAAATGGCTACTTCTCTCTTGATTTATTCCGTCAGTAAACATTGTACACATACGTTTATGGTCTCAATCTCTACTGTCAAGTCTTCAATACAGCATGATGTTTATTTAGTACATTATGGTCAATTTAGAGTCAAACAGACCATCACACAGGGTATGCTTTAGGGTGGGATTAACTTGTGAAAAAAACATCTTATTTCAGATCCTGGAAATGTATCTTGATTTCTACCTATTTGGACAAGTGCACCATTTCCTCAACAGCATCCAAGTGAGCCATTTGCTAATAGCCAGCACTTCTGTGTGTGACTCCAGGTGTTTAGGTGTTAGAATAGCGGGAACACATTTATATTCATAAATGCAGATCGGTGCCCGGCAGAGGAGGCACTCCTTATGTGATGCACCCCTCCTGCTTTTTTGCCCACATGCCATTAACCAGCGCACTTCAACCAGCAATACGATCTGTCAAGAGCTCCTCTCAACTCCAGAGCAACAGCGAACTGAGTCTACGTTAACTGTGCCTTGCTAGCAGAAAAAGAAAAAACAGACACAGTGAGGGAAACAGATGCAGATTGCCTTTTTGTCCCATTTAAGCTTTGTTACAACCACTAAGAGTTGTCTTGATAAGAAGTGGATCTTATTATTTATGTTCAGACCTCTAAGACCGAGGAGGACAAACGCATCACCCAGTGTTTATGGGTCATTCTATCATGTCAGATGTTCATGATGTTTAATGAGGAAAACAAGAGAAGCAATAATGACCTTTTCTTTAAAGATGGTTCACTTAACTGCTCGTTTAGAACAGAAAGCTCAAACAGGGTATGCCAATGTAACCAGGGGATGATGTGTCTATGTATTGCGATCAGGGTTGGGCCATATTGATTATTCCACTATTGACAATATTGCTTTAAGGAAAACAATGAATAAATCAGATCAATCTGGTAGTTACTGCCCTCGTAGTGTCTCTCAACCAGTCTTCACGTTTATAATTGGTAGCTATTGCTAAATCCCTCATGATAGAGGGTATCATCTCTCTGGCTCTCCTTCTGCGTTTGGTTTCAAACCAAAGAATCGCCAAATAGGCAAATCTTCCTTTTTGCTAACGAGAGCGGACATCTTTCCAGTCTATTTAGTAGTATTACTAATGATTATACTTTGATTTCCAATTATGTGGTTGATTTATGCCTGGTCAGACATTTGCTTGGACACTCAGAGATGCGAGGACTCACTACTACCCACTCTCGGACTGGCGACCTTGAATTGTACTTGAATGTTTCTGTTTGTTGAGGGGGCGTGAAGCCTGGAGGTGAACTGTGAGGCGTGTTACTGCGGTCCTAAACTTTGGCTGCAGCACGTAGCCAACAGGGAACAGATCAGTTTGTCCCCGTCAGCTGACAGGCGGTAAACAGGCCTGTGTGATGTTTAACCGGGCTATGGTTCACAAAAGATCAAACGAATAAAACTGTGTTTTTGGTTTGTGTATTTCCAACTCCATGGGAGCATCAGAGAGATTATCAGTGATGATATAGGCCTTAAGTAATGGGCTGAACTCTGAACTGCCATCATCTGCCTTGAGTAATGGGCTGAACACCGGTGCCCATTCTTTACAGCTCATCACCATGACCAATAGCCAGTGGTGTCATTGGATTACTTTTCCAATGACTGCCATATAAAAGTAGAGGAAGTCATTTTTGCGTCACTTTGTAAATAAATGCTTCAGTTCTCTTGTTTCAGCAAACAGCTTTCTTATTGTATTGTCTCTGTGGTGCATTGTGGGAGATCTCTCGGTGACTCGTGTCCTGACCTGGGTGGCGTGGATCTGAGCGGTGCTGAGCAGCAGGAGCTGAGAGTCGCCGCTACTGACTGACGTTAGATACCAGCCATGACAATGGCCCCTTCATCTTGCATGAGCCTTTCAAACTTTGGCACAAAATTACCTTTGAATATGAGTTATTCTAAAAAAAACACATTGGTTCGAACTTTAACATTATGACATGTCATAACTGGACCCAGAACCTTTAATGGAACGCCCAGTTTGTAATTTATTCCTGTCGCTCACTTTCAAAGAACTGCAATAGACAAGCAGTTATACAGGCAGACAAAGAACCGTCAAAGTACCCAGAACCTCCTCCTCTGCGGTACTTCCTGCTCCAGTCGCTGTCTCCAGGATGTTATCACGATGACTCACACACAGACTCACAACACCAGCCTCACTGTCACAACTGGAAACTATGAATAGGATGCAGAAAAACTGTGGAGCAGTGTTAAAGCGATGTAAAAAGTATGCCGCTTTTAAACATCCACGACAGCTGATAGAATCTATTGACTTTGTTTGATTTATTGATGAATCATTCCGTCATCCTCACTAATGCCCAAAGCATCACTCGCTCACTAAGTGCCGTAACGGAAACAAATGAGGCCCCCCTGCAGAATAACCCTGAGAGGGCCCCCCCCCCATATGTAAGGGATAATGTATTGTCCGGCGGTCGTTATCCAAACATAAACGAACAGGACCCAAGCTTTTCTTTTGAGGGAAATTTATTCAATCAGAAAAAACAGCTCAAACAGAGAACAAATGTATTCCAACAGAAACAAAACATATGCTAGGGCCTATCAAACAGCTCAAACAGAACATATGTTACAACAACATAACAAATATGCCTACATATAGTCGATACACCGGTAGGCTACTTTCTACAGGTTTGCATTTGAATACACATGTGCGCGTCTTTTAGCAAATCTGTGTGCAAAGTCTTTAACCACACTCTTTACATCTAAACTGCGCGCACGTTTATTCTCTATGCTAAGGATGGCCAGACCTGACAGCCTCTCTTGTGACATGGAGCTTCTGAGATATGTTTTGATCAGTTTTAGCTTGGAAAATGACCTTTCTTACTTAACGGTTACTTTTATTATTTTGTACAGAGCCGCTGTCTTCTCAAAAGGGTTGCAGTGTTGTACAACGTGAAATGAAGTTAAACAACGATGTGGTTGTGGAGATAATTAAGGAAACGTGTCCGATAATGGGCGCAGGGGGTATAGTGAGAGCATAGGGTTAATAAGGTTAATGTATTTTCAAGCACAACACATAGACAGAGCAGTACAGCTGTTAAAGTATAACGTTAGCTAAGTGGTAATGTTAGCTATTGCAAACAGTACAATACCCGTCTCTTCTGGCAGATGAGTGCATCCTTCACCAGCTGGTCGAAAAAGACTTGTAATTTTGGGAAGTTTGGCATTTATTCAGAAATGTTCTGTTTTGAATGCCGCTTTTGGGCACCACTTTTAAATGTGCGTTTCATTTTTCCTCAAGAGAAATTTGCTCGTAGTTCTCCCAGAATACACCGCGGCTCAACAATAACACCAGTCCGCGTAGCAGGAGGCCCTAGTGGTTGCCTGTTATGATTGCCTTTACAACTATTATTTAAAACTTATAAAGCCAGTTTAAAATACTTTTTTTATGGTGTAGCTTTATATGAGAGAGACAACTTTGAGGGATATCTTAATGTTATTACGTAATGTAATATTATTTATTTATTACATTATTCGGCCCAGATTCGGCAGCCGATAAACCGGTTGCCATGTCTCAGACAGAATCTGCCCATGTCCGTAACAGCTACACCTGGGCCAGACATGGCAACAGTGAAATGTGCCAAAGGTGGCTCACATTTGGCCGCATCGAGCCGGAACACAGAGTCAGCCGACACTTAGCCGCAATACGGCCGAGTGCGCTGGCTAGTTTTGGATTAAAAAAAAAAATTGCCATGCGAGGCCCCCTGTCACTGCGAGGCCCCCCCGCAGTGCGGGGGCTGCGGGGGTGATCTCTACGGGCCTGCGCTCACTCCACCGGACCAACAGTCAACACAGTCGCGTTAGAGCAACTTTAGAGAAGCAGTGAGCCGCTATTTTTTAGGATTTTTTCACCACACATGACACATGAGGAACTGGATCACAATAGTCAGCAAGTCATTTTTCTATTCAAAGAAAAACGTAAAAGAAAAACTCAATTTCATGTTTCAATAACCAACCTGGGAGATTAGTTTCTCCCAGGTGAAAAACTGAAAGTGAAAAACTGATGTAGTGTAGAATAATCCATTTACATGACGCAGCTATAACAGCTGTGCACATGTATGTTAACCTAAAACCAGCACGCTGCAGTTTAAATGTTATAAAATATTGAATTATAAGATTATAAACCTGTACTTATTATGCGTATGGCCCTCTCTTATCCAGATCAGTTGCTCTGGTCCCACAGCACCGCAGCTTAATGATCAAAGTGTCTCTTGTATCAGCTGCAGTGGTCTCTTTGCATTACGCTGTATGAGAGAGTTGGGCAACATTATTCCTTTTGAAGAGAGAAACATACAGAGATGCTGTGTTTGAATCCCCACCACCCATCCAGCTTAACACCTTCAAATAGCAGCAATCAATTCTCCCACTGCTGAATACATTTAGAGGAGAACAACCTGAAATCCTTCAGGGATTCAAAGTGGCAAACACCCCCTCACAAATCAGGGCGCAGGTGAAAAAAGCAGCTCAGACTTCTTCCTGCAGTCTTAGTTGGATGCTTCACTGTGTGCTGATCAGATCCTCAGGTTGTCATCTAACCTTTCAGCTGAGGGATCAAACTGGAGCAGTGAGGCTGTGCAGTGTAATGTGTGTCTCTACAATGAATGAAAAGACCACAGAAAATGAATCACACAAAAAAAGTCAACTTGATTTCATTACTAGCGCCATAAAAAGAAGGAAATAAAAGTCTAAACCGATTTTGTTTTTGTTGTTGGGATTACCTTAACTCATCAGACTTAATTGCATCAGATAAAGGACTCATCTCCGTACTGGTATTATTAGACCTTAGTGCTGCGTCCGACACCATTGATCATGACATCCTATTACAGAGACTGGATCAGTCGATTGGCATTTCAGGTACCGCACTAAGTTGGTTTAAATCCTATTTATCAGATCGATCTCAATTTGAATTTGTAAACGTTAAAGCCTCAATGACCACCAACGTTAATCACGGAGTTCCACAAGGTTCTGTGCTTGGACCAATTTTATTTACCTTATATATGCTTCCTTTGGGCAATATTATCAGGAAACACTGCATAAACTTTCATTGCTATGCAGACGATACTCAATTATATCTATCGATCAAACCAGAGGAGACCAACCAGCTCGCTAAAATTCAAGAATGTCTTAAAGACATAAAAACATGGATGACCTGCAACTTCCTGATGTTAAACTCAGACAAAACTGAAGTTATTTTAACACCTCAGAGATCAATTATCTGGTGATGTGGTTTCTGTAGATGGCATTTCCCTCGCATCCAACACCACTGTAAAGAATCTAGGTGTTATCTTTGACCGAGACTTGTCCTTTAACTCCCACGTTAAGCAAATCTCAAGGATTGCATTTTTTCATCTACGTAACATTTCAAAAATCAGGCACATCTTGTCTCAAAAAGATGCAGAAAAGCTGGTTCACGCGTTTGTTACTTCCAGACTAGATTACTGCAACTCCTTATTATCAGGCTGCTCTAATAAGTCTCTTAAATCCCTCCAGTTGATCCAGAATGCTGCAGCTCGTGTACTCACAAAAACTAAGAAAAGAGATCACATTACTCCTGTATTAGCTGCTCTGCACTGGCTCCCTGTAAAATCAAGAATCACATTCAAAATTCTTCTCCTCACCTACAAAGCCTTGATAGGTGATGCACCATCATATCTTAAGGAGCTTGTAGTACCATATTGCCCCACTAGAGAGCTGCGCTCACTAAATGCGGGGCTACTTGTGGTTCCTAGAGTCCTAAAAAGTAGGATGGGAGCAAGAGCCTTCAGTTATCAAGCTCCTCTTTTATGGAACCAGCTTCCACTTTCAATTCAATTCAATTCAGTTTATTTTGTATAGCCCAATATCACAAATTACAAATTTGCCTCAGAGGGCTTTACAATCTGTACACATACGACATCCCTGTCCCAGGACCTCACATCGAATCAGGAAAAACTCCCCAAAAATAACCTTTGAAAGGGAAAAAAGTTTCAGTCCGGGAGGCAGACACAGTCACCTCATTCAAGAATAGACTTAAGACTTTCCTGTTTGATAGTGCTTATAGTTAGGGCTGAATCAGGTTTGCCCTGGTCGAGCCCCTTGATATGCTGCTATAGGCTTATAGGCTGCTGGGCGATGTTTTAGGATACACTGAGCACCTATCTCATCTTCTCTCTCTCCTTATGGATGAATTTACATCTCTCCATTGCACCTTATTAACTCCGCTTCCTCCCCGGAGTCGTTGTGACTTCACGTCTCATAGGGTCCATTGGACCTGGAGGTGTCTGATGCCTGGTGAGCCGGCCTCCCGCGTTGGCCCTGCTGATGCTCCCCGCCCCCCCTCCTCTCTACCTCCTTCTGTTTCATGGATTGGAGTTCCATTCACCTTAGCTCCTCCCATCAGTGTATGAACGTTAGTTACTCCTGATGGGCAGCTGGAACCTTAGCTCCTCCCATCAATGTGTGAACGTTAGTTACTCCTGATGTGCAGGTGACACCTTAGCTCCTCCCATCAATGTATGAACGTTAGTTACTTCTGATAGGCAGCTGGAACCGTAGCTCCTAACATCAGTGTATGAACATTAGCTACTCCTGATGGGCAGGTGGAACCTTAGCCCCTCCCATCAATGTATGAATGTTGAGATGTTGTGTTAAAGCTTGAGTGGTCGGAAGACTAGAAAAGTACAGGTCCATTTACCATTTAACCCCTTTCAGCAGACTGAGTGCCACAGAAAATAGCACTGCATATATTCTGCATAAACTTAGCCTCATTATCACTCGGGAAGCACAATGGCTTCACAAAAACCGAGCCCCTGGCCTAAACAACCAGCTCCAGCTGATTCAGAACTGCAGTGCTGACAGGGACCAGGACCAGAAAACACAATACACATTGTAAAGTCATTGCGTTGGTTGTCTTTCAGTTCAAGTATTGATTTTCATATTCTGGAATAGTATGCGTTAGGATCTGAGAGCTGCTCATTTTATTATTGTATTATTTTAGTTGTAAAATTGTATTCAGGTTTTATTGGTGTTCATCACTTATTTTAATGTACTTGAGTTGTATAATATTATTATATGTTACTCTACTACTGTTATCATAGCTTTTTATTGTATTTTATGATTTTATTTTCTCACATGCACTGGTCTCAAATTGTAAACTAAATCAATGTTTAAATGTTCTGCTTTTATGTTTCACGGTTCACACTGTGGACTTCATCTGTGAAGCACTTTGAAATGCACTAACCTGTATAAAAGGTACAAATAAAGTTTGATTAATTGATTTAATAAAAAACAAATTGCATTGCACTACATGAGGCAGGTGTTTGTTTTACGACAGCCTTGAATTCCCCCATTAGCTGCCGAACCCCTTCCAGGAATTCACAGATCCAACCCATGTGCAGTATGACGTCCTCAGCCTCGCTAAAACCCACTTCAAAGTAAAAAGGACAGCGAGACGGAGACAGAGAGGCTCACAAGGACTGCTGGTGCAGCTCATAGGATCACACAACTAATTAAAGTGGCAACAGGACTAAAGGGCAGCGAGAGGACAATGACTGGCTCATTATGTACAACTCTTTATCTCTGCTTTAATGGAAAGACCAGCCTCTGATTGCAACAAATTAGTCTTGCCAGAGGTTGGCAGGGCTGCACATTAAATCATTAGCAGGTTTGACCCTGTCTGTCTCTCTGCTGCTTGATACCCTGCATGACCCTTTGGTTGGTCCCGACTTCTGACATACGCCCTTGGTTTTCTAGTCAATGTGAGGCAGCAGCAGAACGTTGGACAACACTGGCACCATTCACACTTTGGGATGCTAATTGTATAGTTCTTTCAGACCTTGTTAAAAGATCTTCAACCCGTTAACTGGGCTGCAGTGGTTGAAGTGCCAAACAAGCCACCCAGCTGGAACAATAACGGGTTAAATCCATAATTTACTACCAGCTTATTTGCAGAACAGGCAACTGTGTCCCCAGTGCACCCTTACCGTGGAGTTAGCAGCCATGATGTTATGTGCATTGTCATGGACACATGCAATCCATTTTCCCAGTAAGTCTCCACCGCATCAATTAGTTCTGGTCTCATCCTATCCTAGATTATGTGTAGGTCTCCCACAAAATGTTTTTGTCTGTTATCCACGTAATCATGAATGAGGAAGTATAAAGGTTGCCTAACCCCACACAGAGCGGGAGGTGGGGAAAGTGGATGGGTCAAATAAACAGAGAGCTGGTCAACGTTGATTTATTTGTCACGCAACCTGCCTACTTAAGTAACAACACTTCCATCCTTATTTATCTCACCGTTAAAGCTGCTACTTATTTTACGGATCAAGTTGTTATGTGAAATATATACATGAAAGGCTTATAAAATACAGCATATTGTTAAAGATTGAACCCTCAAACTTCTTACATGGTTTTGTTTTAATAACTGGTCGAGGCCCAAAAGATCAAATTCTCCAATACTACCGGGAAAAAATGTAAGATTAGGCCTTCTAAGACCGATAAACAGAACATGATAATGAGCATAATATGGGACCTTTAATGTTCTGCTTTGATTATGTTTAGTTTTTTTCTTGGCATGATACTCCCCTGATGCTGTGACATACAAGGCGTCGCCCTGAAGCCCTGCCCAGCAGTATCCAGGGGAGCAGCAGATTGTCGGGGCCCAGGGCTCTGCCAGGCTCAGTGGGTCACATCCCCTCGGAGCCTGGACCAGGCTGCCGCCGAGCCAGAAGCCAAACCTCCTGCCACCGGGGACGTCACGCTCCCGGAGAAACAGGGCCAGCACCCTGCCGCCCCCCCTTCTTCTTCAACTCACAGCTGACCGATACGGGCACATCATGTACTGGACATATGGGCATTACTCATATCCGCCGTAGGGATCACTTGTGCAACCAAATAAGATGTAAAACTCTAAGTAAAGGCAAGTGGGCAGTACGCCGAGTGAGGCAAAAGTTGGGAAGCCATCAGTGACAATGTGGGAGATCACAGTGGGACAGCAGCTCCAGTCCGAGGCATGAACATACAAAACATCTCCTATAAAAACAGTGGTCACGGACCTTGATGGGCTCAAACGTCCTCCTCCTCCTGATTGACACTCAGCAGCGTTTTTGCATTTGTGGGGTTACTCTCCTTCGACTATTATGAATGCAATTCTTTGCACACCAATCCAGCAGTTAAGGGCCATGCACTACAACAACTGAGCTACTGCTCCATTTCCACTATACCAGTGCAGAATTAAGTAATTAATTTCCCGGGCAATGTATTGCCATACATCGTTTTTAAGTCCCTGTAGCTTGTTAAAGCTTTCTCGTGAAGGGTAAGGAAGCTGTTAACCATGACAATCAGTCATAGTTGGTGCTATAAAGTAGTCGAGTTGGAGTAAAAAAGAAATTATGTTGCCAATAAGATGAATTTAAACTAATATAAAGCTGAGTCATAGTCAGACGATAGCCCGCGGGTTCCCAGAATACATTTCAGCATTTGCGTTCCGCATCTTTGGCTCTCCACATGGACCGTTTACCGACATTAAACATTACGTCCAACGCGATTGGTTACCACTCGGACTACAAACGGTAAACCTACAGATTCTGCATTCATATGCAGATATCGATTTAAAGAGTAGTTACCATGGTTACAAACATGTAATAAATACACCGTTGGCCTTGATCTCATTAGACTGCTGTTACAAGTTAAAGAACCGACAATGGAGATGAACACATTGTCAAAGAGGATGTCATTGTCCTTTCTTGTCAAGCACATCCTCAAATTGCAAAGGCTGGTGATTAGCTTGAGGTATAATTCCCTGCTACCTGTGAGGGAACGATATCTAGGGTTCAAATAGAAGCTGAAGAAATGGAAATCCTGAATAGCTCGGAGACAGTATCACAAACACACGAGGAGGAAGAGCTAATGTAACAGAGACAACAGCATTCATTCAGGTGATTTCAGTCAGCCTTTGACAAAGGTGACCTTTTAAGCCTATTGTCAAATTTAAATGGAAATACACAACCAATATTTGTGTGGATACGGTACAGAACGGCTAAGAACTGGCACAGCAATGGCTGAATGACTGGTTGGCAGTCATCTTTGGCCAAAATTCTGATTTGAGCCGGGGCCAAAATCCAGGGGAGCAAAGTCAAGGGTAAAGCCATGGTAGAACAAGAAGGTCAAAGGAGGAGGTCAACACTGTGAGCCAGGAAAGGCGCATTCAAGCTGACGTGTCACTAATTCAAGGGGGACTGGACAGACGAGAGAGTCTATTGGATTTATGTGCTTATTCAGGATTTGTTCACAGTGCTCTTTGATTTGGGGTAGTTGGTCAATTATAGATGAAAACTTTGAAACAAAAGTAGTAAGAAACAATGATTGATTTCCCCATTTAGCAAAGTCATATTACAGGATCTTCCTCCATGTTTTAATAATTTTACAACAGATCTTTTCTTTACCACTGGCCATTTTCCCAAGCATACCCTGAGCGGTTTAGTATTTTTGGGGAGTGTTCATATCTTTTCAGCCGTGTCTATGGTCTATACCTTTTTAGCTCTTCCCCATTAACATATACCTCTTGCCTGTGCATAGGGAGCTGTGCATAGGGAGCTGTGCATAGGTGCATCGTCGTTTTATCCGTCTTTAGCTTTGCTGTCTTTGTCTACATCTTAGTACATTCGCCCATGACCTTGTTTCTAAGTATATTAAGAGCTACAGACACCCAGAGATGATATTACGGATCAATTCCATTTAATATCTAAAAATGGTTTTCAAAATGTCGTATATTAGTAAATTAACTCGAAAAACTCCTATGTTAGGGTTGAAGTTCCACAGTGTTATCAATTCTTTCTTTTTTACAATCAATACAGCGAACACCAAAACAAAAAAATAAAACTGGTAGTACACAGCACTGAACGCGATTCAGTTTTGACTTCAAGACACAGCTCATGATCAAAGGTTTGTAGAAAATATCTCAGACACATCTGAGTTACGATAATACCTTGAATTCTGATGGTTAAGAAAGGCTTTCAGTTAATAATTGGTGAGACGGACAATTTAGAATCCAGAGGACCTGCTGTAGAAATGTTCATTCTAAAGACCAAAATGTCCTGCATTTTTTAAATTAATGATAATAAAGCATTAGCGTAGGCCTGTCGAAAAATCAATGCAGCAAAAGACGGCAACTGTAGTTTGTTTAAACTTCTGATATATTGTTTACGCCTTCCTGAGAGGCAACCTGTTGTCATGCAAATAATAACTGTCCTCTCTGAGAGGCAAAGGTGGAAAGCACCTTGAACTTGTTACACACACTGTGTGTGTCTGTGTGTATGTGTCCGTTGTGTGGTGTGTGTGTGTGTGTGGTGTGAGTCTGTGTGTGATGTGTGTGTGTGTGTGAGTAAATGACGGAGTGAAATAAGAATTAATTTCCAGAGATCCTCTGTGACGGGCATTCATCAGTACAATGTGTTTATGTCTTCATGGGACTTCATCCTCCTTTCTCTTACATTCTACAGCTCTGCACACTAGAAAAATCTTCTGGTCCATAAATGTTCATCATGGGGTATCGCTCTTACACTGCAAGAGCAGTTGAATTATTTCTGAAAAACAAAAAACTTGTTTGAAGAATTTATGGAAAATACACCATTCTTTTTCTGCGCAAGTTTTCTGAGTTTTACTCTTTTTTTTCTAACACCAACGTACGTATTGGCAATGCTGGTCGGTCAGAATATATATAAAACCATTGTCCTTCTTGGCTCTGCGCCAAAGATCATATTCCCATATTCCCTTTGTTCAATCTGGCACCACCATTAGGTTTAGAGGAATGTCAAACCAAGTAACGTTAAACTTAACTTGTCAAGGTCCCCAGAGGATGAATCGGCACACACATCTTCCCATCTGTGTACATGGGATCAGTTCAGCCACAAGTCTGTTGTGAACTTGTTCCATCATGAGAGGAGTTGTCACAGTCCAAGCTACATCTGTCATGCTCTCTAGTCTGTGTTAATGTGACAGCTGGTGCCACCCACAATGTCAATGCTACGCTGCGGTCGGGATTTAGCAATAAATGGGATGTTTTTGAAAGCGTCAAACCTATACATTATAAAATAACACGATTCTTGGACAGAGGCTTTTGATACCGATCCAGCTGTCACTCCCTTTGAGGTTCACGGCTGAACAGACACATTCAGTTAGCATAAGGCATGTATTTACAGTCCTCTCACATCCAGGCTGTGGCCTTACATTTGTTTCAGAACTCATATTAAAAAAACATGTTACTTTCCATCAGCTACATATTTATAATGACATTACATCTTCTCATAATATTGACATCCTTTGGAACGACCTCAGCTGTTAAATAGACTGTAGTTTACTCCGGCTTATTAACTCACTTACCTGAGGATCATTTTATGAAACAGTTGCTTCTGGTTTTAGTTGATGGTTTATTATCAGAAATTCCACCACAGTCCCGGTGTGTTGGATTAATGGATGTCTGTAACGGCATCTGGAGATCTTGTTTGGATCAGGAAAGCATCTTGATTCAGATGTCAATGTACACATACACTTCTTATGGTAGTGATCTTCATATCACGGATGTGAACGAAAAGCCTTGGATGTGAGGCCGTTATCTGGACATCCAGAAACAGATTACATGTTAATACCAGGTGTGTTCACAATCATAATGTACTGCATCTTAATGCTGTACCAGGCAATTACTATGGAAATATACAATTGGTTTAATTACAATAAACCACAGAATGGAGCCATGGAGGAGTCTCGCCCCCACTAACTGAGGCACCCAAAGAGAGAACTGAGCAAAGAGCGATATCCACGAGTATCTCCTATACAGCAGTGGGTTGTGGATATTTCAAAAATAGTAACCTCTGTTTTATGCGATGAGAAGTAAGGCAAAATATCTATTTACATAAAGACAAGCCATGGACAGCGTAAAGGATATGCTATGTTACATTGTCTAAAGAAAAAGCAAATACAGTCAGACAATGTTTATTCAAGATCTGCAGTTTGTGACAGTTTGGTCTCCATGGTAACTTAGCTCTGACAGCTTGATGGAGTAATGGTGGGGGGCGGGGCTTACAGAAGGTTCTATTGAATGAAGAAAGACATGACAAAAATGTTACACATCCTTTACACTCAATGTATTTTAACGTGCTCTGCTCATGTCAGCTTCACATGTATTTACATAGAAACCGAACGTTTTAGAAGCATTTATCAAAACCCACCTGGACTCCAACCAACTGTATGAACCATTTCAATCTGGATTCAGATCTCCCCACAGCACTAAAACCGCCCCAAATCAAAGTCACTAATGACCTCCTCCTCTCCTCCTCTTTGACACCATCAACCACTCCATCCTCCTCTCCCTTATTGAGTCCTCCCTCCACATTACTGGCACAGCCCTCTCCAGGTTCATACCTCTCTGACCGTCAACAATTTATCATCAAGACATCCAAGTCTGACACAGCCCCAGTCCCTCAAGGTGTCCCCGAAGGTTCAGTATTCAGCGCACACATTTTCATCCTCTACTTGCTCCCACTTGACGACATCATACGCCACCACGAGCTGAAATCCTCATCATCCTCATCATCTTCATCATCGGCCACAAATCACTAAAGCAAATCCCACCACAACTTCTCCCTCTCCATCGATGGCCCCTCTGTTCCTGGTTCCACACACATCTGTAACCTTGGTGTCATCTTTGATCCAACCCTCTCCTTTGAACGCCACGTCAAGCACATCACAAAAAACGCCTTTTTTCATCTTAAAAAAACATCGCCCGTCTATGCCCCTCCCTCTCCTCTTCAGCGTCAGAAACACTCCTCCTCTTCATCACCTCTTGACTGAACTACTGCAACAGCATCCTGTACGGCACGTCCACCAAAATCATCAACCAACTACAATACATCCAGAACTCTGCTGCTCGTCTGCTCTCCCACCCCCACACCAGAGATCACATGACCTCAGTCTACCAGAGACCAGATCCCCCTATTCCACCAGAGATCACATGACCCCAGTCCACCAGAGACCAGATCCCCCTATTCCACCAGAGACCACAGTCCACCAGAGACCAGATCCCCCTATTCCACCAGAGACCACATGACCCCAGTCCTTCAAAAGCTCCACTCGCTCCCCTACAGCAGAGAATCCAGTTCAAGATGTTCCTCATCCCCCACAAAGCCCTTCACAACCCTTAACCAATACCTTTTTGACCACTGACCTGTTCCCACCCGCAACCTCAGATCTGCAGACGCAGACCTCCTTACCCCCCCCCCTACTCTGTCCAAGCATCAGACCTGGGGGGACAGGGTCTCCATTGCTGCCCCCTCCCTCTGGAACTCTCTCCCCCATCACCTCAGACATTCTCCATCACTCTTTCAAAACTGTGATACCATTTTTTTATTGTTTACCTTTTAAGGCGCTATTCAAATACAATGTATTATTATTATTAGTAGTAGTAGTATATCCTCTTCCAACAACAAATCTCTACAAATTAGAATAGGAGGGTTGTGCTCAGACAAATATATATTGGTTGGAGCCCCTGTGTCTTTGTGCTTGTGTATGCTGCCTCATAGCTCCCATCACAGAGACCCAGAAACCAGACCCTACTCCCAGGTTGAACACATTTTAATCTGGTAATATGGGCCACGAGATATCAACTAAAATGGTATAGGAGTTTCAACTAGATTTTGACACAAGGTCCCCCTACAATCCAGGGCCATGAGATGAGGTCCCCTCATTGATCCACCTTGGTAGATGTTGTACATCAGTGGTACACATTCCCAGAGCAGTCGGTTCCCTCTGGGTATCGGGGACGTTGTACAGGGGAAACACACAATGCTAGACATCTCCATTAGTATTGGAACTGTGAGTATATTCGCATGCTGATGTCAGCATTTGCTCAGCTATCTGAAGGCAGCAGGACACATATGTGGAGAAATGAGTTGAGAAGTGCCTCAGCAGAGTGCAGTGCTGTGTTGACATTATTAAATTAGGTGCAAAGACAATAGGCTGCTGTAGAAGGTTCGCAAGCATTAGAACCGGTCTCATCAATCCTGTGTGTCACTGCCTCCTTTCTATTAAATAAAGTTGCGTTTCATGGTTTAAATCTCGAAATGCAGAACGGTGCAAACTCTGCTGGCTCACATTTTACAACACAGTGGGACCGGTTGGTTCCAACATGAGGAGCAGATGTGTTATTATATCGGGAATAGCGGTCGTATCAATAAACGGCTTCATCAACATTTTTTATTATCCATTTCTATCATTACGATCACTTTAAATTCAATATCAGTGTTAATGCACTGTAAACACACACACACACACACACCATCTGCCTTTGGCTACAGAGGTGTGATGCTGTGTGTTGACATCCAGACAACACAATGATTCCTCGAAGACAAATCTTTCGATTTGTTGAGCTGTTGTTGTTGTTGTCGTCATACTTCACTGTGAGTGGCTGAGAAATTTCAGAGTGATGAGGCCAGTGATGTGATTGGTTGACAGAGTATTTACTAGTGGTAAGGATCGGTTCGGAAGAAAAAAGGGAGCAAATATAACTTTTAGAGATCACCGATCACGTTTTTTTTGCCGGTGATATTAATTGACGATCACTGATGATCCATTTCTAACAGATACGGATCCCTTTTGTTGTTTGATTATAGCAGCAGGTCTACAAGAATCCAAAATTATAATTTTTTTGCCAATATCCAAAAAGAAAAAGTCAGTAAAACATTACACATTCTAAACGTTATCCTTTTATTTTGGTATTTTATTTTTACCATAAAAAACTCAAATGAGGAAATAAAATTCACATGGATTAAATTAAATCTTGTCATTTGTAGTTTTAATGATATTTAATGGTCATAATTCCCTTTCCAATGTCTTTGTTTGATATCAGATAGCCATCCAATATGTCCATTATTAATAATATTTAGATGGTAATAAGGTCACAAAGTGGCGTTCTAAAGCACACCTTGACATATGGTAAGACGGGCCACAGCACATTCATCCCCTGGGGGGCCTTCAATATGCAGAGGAATATCATCTTCTGACCACGTTGATTCTAGGACTAACCTGACCCTCCATCCATCCCGCTGTCAACACGTACAGCGGCTCGTCAAACAAACAAAGCGATGCGTGCTATTTACAATATGAAAGCACCACGGTCTCACATCCACAGCAACGGGCCATTTGTCCGCTACCATCCTCCGTTTTTGAATTGCACTTCCACTTCACTGAGTGGACAACAACACTGAGCAAATGCATCTACTGGGAATCATTAGTGAATATCTTATTCATGCAGGCACATTTGAAAATTGATTAACAACAAATGTGGACAGGAAGCAAAAATCCAAGCTCCATCAGTATTCCATAACACGGCCACTCTCACTTCCATGTGCTGCAATACTGGGAGAAAAATATCTTTCCAAAGCCGCCTGCTGCTGCTGCTGGCACAGGAAGCTCTGAAAGCTGTGCGTGTTAAAATATGGACATAAAGAGGTGCTTATTATTAGAGAGAAGCGCTGCAGGTGGATGAGGTCAATATTTGAACTAACAGATATCACCATGAAACCTACAAAGTTGGTTATGACATTAAGACAAGTTCCCTTAAACAATATGTTTGAATGTGCAAAAAAAAAAAGAAAGCATTGGATAAAGCCAGGTTCAACGTTCAAATTGTTTTGTTTTGCTGTGTGTGTGTGTCTGAAAATAAAGAGGTCAAATCAGGTGAAAGATTGCAGTAAAATGAACGAGGTGAGCTCTGCTACGAGAGTTCTTTGGTATCGCGATGCGTTCAGGTGCTTCTGCTCTGAGGAGAGCTGTCAGTTTTGTGGGGAACTTGATGTTTGGTGGCAGCGACGGGGCCCATGTGGGCTGGTTTCTTGCTCAAAGTCTCACAACAACTGCAGCTTCCTCTTTAGAAGATTCTTCTTGGTTTATCAGACACACGGAACCTAAAACCAACCGCTGTTCTGTGTTCTGCTCTGTTTCCTCAGCGGAGGGCTTCACCTGAACAGCGTGGCTGTGTTTATGGAACATACCGTACGCCGGCCTTTTGAACATGAAGAACAGTGTGTGAACAGTCCGTTCTTTATACGAGTCATGAATAAGTGAAGCAAATTGTTGTATTATGTTAAGATGTGTGACTGCTCGGGTTCCATCAGTTAGCAGCAAGATTTGGAATTTTCACATTTGCGGCCAATTTGTAAAATATAATATCCACCGTCATCCCTGGTTAGAATTGTAATGTACTATTCCAGAGCATTTTAAATGGTTAACTGAAGTCTGAAAGTTGACAATCAAAAAACGATGTTCTTTTGGTCCTGTAGTATCTTACCCTCTGTGGCCTCGTTTTTCACAACAATATAATACCTGCACCTCTATGGAAACGGACCAACACGTGTGTGCGTGTGTGTGCATTTGTGTGTGTGTGTGCGCGTGCGTGTGTGTGTGCATGTGTGTGTGTGCGCGCACGGGTGTGTGTGCATATGTGCATGTGTGTGTGTGTGTCCGTGTGCGTGTGTGTGAGCGTGTGTGTGTGCGTTTGTGTGTAGGAGGAGCTCTGACATAAATGCACATTTTTGAGGGATGGAGGTGCATCTTGGCACTCATGGTGCAGAGGATGTTAAAATAACCCTGACCCACAGATCACTACCTCATAGGCTTCGAGTGTGAACGTATCACAATTGGCATATTTCAATACGTTTGGTTTAATAAACAGCGGCGACCATATTGAGAGCCGAGCGGAGGACTACCACACTATCTCTATGAATACATATAGAAATTAAAACAGAGGTGTGTATGATATGGGTTTTATTGTGTTATGCAGTACAGTCGGGGTAACAGCTGTATCTGTTGTGTTGAAGTGTAATCAGTGGAGCTGCTGATGTCAGCGTCCAGCGGTCCCTCAGAGGGGCTGTGCTCCGGCTCCAACAGCTACTATGTCACTGCTCAATTTAATAACAGTTAAGACTTGTTTCTTTACACAAGCATTGATTAATTAAACATATTAGCAACACATTTAGGATGTGGTAACAGATGCTTTTTGGCAGTTCTAAATGTAACTTTATTCATTTCATCTAACTTTACCATGTCATCACTCATTCCAAATGTCAGCATAACCGACCTCACAGCATTGACCTGTAGAAATAATGATTTCTATCTGCAGCTCAGCAGCTCGGTAATGACTCCTGCTCAACATAGTGAGAGTGGATGTCGTCATGGTGACCCATTGGTTTGTGGACTGCTGTTATGAAGCTTTGAGATTTCGCTGTCGCCATCTTGGATTACGGCCGTCGTCATGTTGGTATTTGTTGCAACCAATGAACAGAAGTGCCCATATTTGGAATGTGGAGGAGTGACCTAGAGACGTCTCTGGTCGCGGCAGCAACCTGTCAATAACTTTGTAGCCCCACCCTAAAGCATCCCATGCTTTATGGTCTGTTGATCATCATTTACTAAATGTACATCATGCTGAAGACTTGAAACTAGAGATTGAGACCATAAACTCATGTTTTAAATGTTTACTGAGGGAATAAATCAAGAGAGTTGTAGAGTCATTTTATATAGACTTCTATACAACCAGAGGAGTCGCCCCTTGGTGGTCAGTAGAGAGAATGCAGCTTTAATACATGAAGCATAGACTTCTATACAACCAGAGGAGTCGTCCCCTGGTGGTCAGTAGAGAGAATGCAGCTTTAACACATGAAGCATGGACTTCTATACAACCATAGGAGTCGCCACCTGGTGGTCAATAGAGAGAAGGTAGCTTTAACACATGAAGCATAGACTTCTATACAACCAGAGGAGTCGCCCCCTGATGGTCAGTAGAGGGAAAGCACATTTTAAGACATGAAGCATAGACTTCTATACAACCAGAGCAGTCGCCCCCTGGTGGTCAGTAGAGAGAAGTTTTAAGACACTTCCAGATCGGCTTCACTCGGTAGAACCAGGTTGCGCCTGACTTAATTAACTGCATTAAAACACAGTGCAGAGAGCAGGAGACTAAACAGAGGCCATTCTCTCTTCCTCCCTCATTACAAAGACAAACAACTAGCTTTGCTGAGTATGTGTCAAAAAAGTAAGAACCAAAAAAAAAGCATCAAACAAACCTTATATATTAGTTGAGTATAAAAAGTAATTTTCAGTTTTGTTTTAAACCTTTTTCTTTGTATGGAGCAAAATAAAAATAATGATTTATTTCCTGAACATTTTAATGGTGTTTTTATCATGGCACTATAAAATACCAACTATAGATAATAATACCAGTGTAAAGAAACAAAATGTTGGTTTTGTGACAGTTTAAATTAACTTCAACGGCCGGTTACAATTGTTTTTCGTCATGACATATTGATATCAGCTTTAAAACGCTCATGTTGGGGACACTTTAGATGTAGATGTGAGAATACATCTGCTGTATGGTGGGCCCGGAATATTTATGTGGATGCAGCGCTGGACAAAAAGCAAGAGATAAGAGAGCGGGATGACCGTTCATCCTTGTCCACAGGGTATTAAAACACAGCTTCCTCCTGGCAGCTCCCAAACAACAACCCCCCTTGTCATAAATCCACATGCTCTTTTTGTTCCATATCTCTCAGAATTTATAGCCGAAATAATCTTGAATTGTGGCCATGAAAGTGCTTATATGCCTGCCGGTAACATGGCTAACTGTTTGTTGCATCGCCAGCCATAAATCAGGCAGCTGTGAGCCCGTCTCGGCCCAAGCCTTTTCAGATCCATTCACCGACCCACCCCACCCCCCACCCCACCACCCCACCCCACCACCCCACCCTACCCGCCGAGGGCCAGGGCCAGATCCCTTCTTGAGCACACGGACCTACTCTGTCCTGCAGCTGAAGCCCCCAACTGGGTGCTGAGCAGCGGGGAAACACAATGAACCATATTAGCATAGTGCTGACATGACAGAAGAGAGAGAAACACGCTTTTGTGTTTTTTACATGATATCTAGATAGCTGGAGCTGGTTTATTTTCTATAGCCCAAAATCACAAATTACATATTTGCCTCAGAGGGCTTTACAGTCTTTACACATACGACATCCCTGACCTTTGAACTCAAATCGGATCAGGAAAAACTCCCCAAAAAAACAACTTTCATGGGGAGAAAAGGGAAGAAACCTTCAGGAGAGCAACAGAATCCATGAAACAGAAGTAGATGGGAGGAGGAGCATCAGCAGGGCCATGGCAGGATGCTGGGCCAAGGAGGCAGGAGGCACGGCTAAGGAGGCACGGCTAAGGAGGCACGGCCAATAATCATTCTATATATCAATAGCGATATATATCACAATATAGCATGTTTTCTGATTCAGTTCAATTAATAAAATAGTCTATATAAAATAACCACATATGCTCTTGTGGGTATTAAATAGTTTAGAAATGAAAAGTACTGAACATTTTCTCATTTTATTATACGCAAAATAAGAGTTTGAGAAATTTGAGTTAGTATGTGCTTGTTATTATGACAACGTTATAGTGTATCAAGATATCTCAATTGATTTCATCACACTAGGAATCCATTACAAAACTATAAAGTCTCATAATGTAAATATAATTTCAAAAAGAAGGATCACACAGGCATATTTAGCCCCGGAGCGTTTTATGTGGAGTGAGTGCTGCGCCAGCCTTTTAAATGCTGCATTGCCTATCAGCCGCCGGTCTTACGTTAACTTAGGAGACAATCAGGCCTTGTGTGCTCTGATTAATTTGGCATTGACACCAGTCATAATTCAGTTTTAATGAAAACTCAACTCCTGCTCCTGGTGTTTTCACCAGTCGTTTGGGAGAAGGAAACAACGGGTTCAAAAGGCAAACCAGTGATGGATTTTCTATTATTTTCAATGCCAATGTGAAGAGTGGTTCTGGTTCAAGTGGATCTAAAAGTATTATGAGAACACAAGAATTTGGTGGTAGAGTGAGTGTTTGATTGGGTGATCCTGTATGTAGCCTATCATCCATAAGAATGTCTTTGAGTGTGTGTCGAGTCCCATCAGTCTGGTCAATAATTCTGAAACTGCTCCATTCTGTTTCTCGTGATAACGATGAGAAAATTGTCAGAAAGTACGGCTTCAATGCCGACAGGAAATGAAACCCACCTGGGAGAGAAATGAGTTATCTTCAGATGTGCTCGCTAACTTGTAATGTTTTAGTTATTCAAATTAGCTCCAGATTAATCCCCCCCCCCCCCCGCCCCTGACATTAATACAACTGTGGAATGAAACCGTCTTGATTATCTGTCCAGAAAACAAACGGCATGAACGGTGCATTTCTTTTAATAGCTCAGTGTTTGACTTTGGTTCCGATCAAGCGGCCATGTCCCGGCCTGGTGGAGCCCTCCGTCCTCTGTGCTCTCTAACTGGCCAGTTCAGCTCCTCTGTTAGAGGGAGGGCATTAAAAGAGCCATAAAAGACACCGTTACAGCTTTTATAGTGCTCCCGCTGGCTCTGCACTGTGCAGTCATGAATATCAAACCTTATTACATAACAAGTCATTGAAAATGGATTGTTTCCCTTTGAGTGACTGGATTATGCTTCAGTTGAAATATTGCTCATGTGGCAAAAAGAAGCATCTAATCCGGCTAATGAGATTATCGCTGAAGCACTGCGTGATGTACTATGTTGCATTGCAATGCGTTTCATGTTTTCAAGTCAACACCTTGGTAGGAAGCATCCTTAGATGTCGGCTCCTACACAGGCTAGGGAAGACTCCTTCCTAGCGTTCGGAGAGCATATATTGGAAAAGTCCAAAGTTAAAATATTTCAGTGTATTTCTATTTCTAGAATATTGATATTGCATTCTTCAAAACAATATACACAGATTAAAAACCTGTAGTCCTATGAAAAGATTTGAAGAATTATTATAATTCATAAATGTAAGAAACACAATTAACACAATCCGGGGAGAGGGATCCTCCTCTGTTGCTCTCCTGAAGGTTTCTTCCCTTTTTTCCCTGTCAACGGTTATTTTTGGGGAGTTTTTCCTGATCCGATGTGAGGTCCTGGGACAGGGATGTCGTATGTGTACAGATTGTAAAGCCCTCTGAGGCAAATTTTTTATTTGTGATATTGGGCTATACAAAATGAACTGGATTGAATTGAAAAATTGAATTACAATGCTCGCCTCAAACCCACAAGACTCCATTAAGATGCAGTAATTTTTACCAGAATTCTTTCAAGCGCGACAGAACCCAACGAAAGCTCCTCAAAGCTCATAACTCTTTCTAGTGTTTCAACTCTGGTGAGGTGGAAGTAAACCCTTCATGTAACATGTTAGATCTACAAAGGATCAGACGTTATGCTCTCCTCAAACCTAAACGTTGGACCAAAATAGAATTCATCAAAAGAATTTAGGTTAGTCTACTCTTCTACTTCCAACAACTAGCAACTCTGGTTGGTGGGAATAAAGCCTTAATTCTGACCTGACCTCTTCAAGTTGTTCATATAGTTCTCTTGTGTCATGGTGGACAACAGTAAATAACTTGCATGAACAAGCTTTCATTCATAATGAACATCAATAATACATTACCCGTTTCATAAATCAATAGATGCATCACTCAGTGCGGCATTATGTACTTGATACAGCAAATAAGAACAAGGAAACATTGTGTGTAATTAGGGTCAACAGTATCTCACCAAAAATAGGACAAATGTAAATAGTGAATGCCATATTGCTATATTTCAATAAATGACTCCCTCTTGAGCTGCTGTGGCCATGTTTGCGTGTCACAGCGTGTGCTTCCCTGCAGAGCGCCAGCACACAGCCACAGCAGCAGGTCTGTTGGGGGGTGGATTGCAGCCCTGATGTGGAGGGTTGAGCCAGATGTGCAAATAACTGGCAGGTGTTCGGATTCCAAATTCAAAGTCTGTTGCATCGGGCAACAATGCCCATTTCAATATTAAAGCCCGTTCCATTCAGAAAACAGGTAAACGACAGTGTAGTAACAACAATGTACGTATGAAACGTTTATACGAAGAAAAGATATTGCAACAATTATTGGCCAAGAAATCATTGAAATTGGCTGTGCAAGTTCAGCGCGTAGTGCCACCGTGAGGGCAGCTCATAAACAACAGTCAACAAGAAATATCTGAATGGTCAGATTCATTTGACAGGAGGATTGGGAGATATTGCCCAAAATAATAGCCTGTGATTTGTTATTGTTCAATTCAATTCACTTTATTTTATATCAATATCACAAATTACGAAATTTGCCTCAGAAGGCTTTACAATCTGTACACATACGACATCCCTGTCCCAGGACCTCACATCGGATCAGGAAAAACTCCCAAATAATAGAAACATTGTTGGTATTGTTCTGTCCAGCAGCTATTTACAAGGTCAAAGTTCACTCCATCCCATGCCTCAGGTTAGGTGTTAAGCCTTCAGACTTCAGACCTGCAGTCCACAAACCAATCTAACGCGTCACGACAACAACGTCCACATCTTATAACATGTCTATGTGTCTATGTGCTCAACCAGCAGCAACCTAGAAATGACTTGCTTTTATTTCAGGAGCTATAACCCAAGGAGACTTTTAATGAGGCAAGTCACGGAGCAAAGTCAGGTGAAAGTCAGGTGAAACTACGCAGAAAATAGTGATTTACAAGTTTGTGTGTGTATATATATATATATATATGAATAAATAAATTGACTTGGATGTTTATTAGTGCTGATTAAATCACAAATGTATTGTAACTTAAGGAGTTGTTAATGGAAAGACCATGAGCTGATTTAATCCAATAAGGCATTTTGATTTCACGTACATATGTTGCGGAATATTTCTGTCTGAATTCTAAGAGAGGGCCTAATTTCCCGGTTGATGACGGAGAACGTTGGCTTTTCATCCTTCAATCTAATAAAGCTAATCGACCTTCCAGACTGCAGGGCCCTGATGCAGTGATGAGGAGGGAAGCTTTTACATGCAGGGAGCATCCAGGGAACATCCAAGTCACAGCCCCAACACTGCAAGCTATTCATCCATAACAGGAGCCGGGGGAGGGGGAGGCTTGTGGGACTCTTACTGTAATCACTTCATTTCTGTCTTTCCATGTCTGCTCTAAACTCCACGCCTCATTTCTTTCAATGATTTCACATATCGGCACAACATGTTGGCTGATTACATATCTGGCTCCGGCTCAGCTCTCTCTGCTCATTGGTCTTATTAATGGGTGCGCTGCAGTCAATATCAGGCTCACAGTTCACATAGGGGGGGGGGGCTGTGTGACGGAGTACAGACAGAGGGCTTTGAAATACTTCCTGTTACTTTCGATCTGTAGGCTACTTGTAGTTTATAGACCTTGTTTGGATCTATTCACATGCGTTTGTAAATATGTATTTATGTAGAAATACGTGTGTAGCTGCATTTTATGTTATCTTTTGTTCTTTTTATGTCAGCCTGTGAAATACATTGCTACTCGTTTTGTGTTATGTGTTATATAAATAAGCTTTATTATTATTATCAACCACACAATATGTGTTTTTAGATTAAACCTGAGATAGTCAAGTATTACAACTACACAGAAAACACCTGACTGTGGCGACAGTCAGGTGTTTCCCATCATGCACTGGGCCACGCAGTCGGTGGAGAGTTACACACATCTACCCAGCATGCATTGCGCGCCGATCGCCGGTGACTGGCGAAGACTGGCTCGTCTCCAACGAGCCTGTTTTGCTCATGAATAGTTGCCCCACTTGAATCCTCATACTTGAGAAGATGAAATCTGCATTTCTTCTGCGTGTACGCTTGAAAACAAATTGCTTTAACAATCAATCAATTATCAAAATAGTTTCCAATTAATGTCTTTATTAATTCATGTTAATTTGACTAATTGTTTATTTGATTAATCATTGCAGCTCTTAACCTCCCTTCAGTAAGCAATGCAGTTCATTCAATTTGTTACAGAGATGATTTTTTTTTTTAAAACATTGTAATATCATTATAGATTTTTAAAAGGCTACTGAGCAGTCTCTCTGCAGGTCGTGTCTCACCCAAACATCCTGTTTACCACGATGGACACGTGCACAGGCCAAACACCCAACGGCAGCCATGTGTCTCAGTGGGGACGTCACACGTCTGTCGTGCTGATAGCATCTCGGAGGTGAGATGAAACAGCACCACTCTCGCTGCTCTTTGGCTGAACACCAAACAATAGAGAGTCTCGGTGGAAAGGCTATTGTGGTCCTGTTCTATTGTGGGGATGATAGGAGACGAGCTGCAGAATGGTCCATCGGCACCGGGACAATGCCACGACATGCAGGAGACAAGCTGAACACTCGCATCCAATCACATCCACAGGAAACAATGCACAGCCTGTTGCTATCAAACCTGTTCCCTGCTCCGCCTGTTTAACCTAACTGCAGCATTTCATGTACACCATTACTGACCACCACACTGAATAAAAAGAAAATGCCCTCTCAATACTGCCTGGAGATCTACAGCACATTTATTTGACAATACAACGAACAAAACCTGTAACAAATCTTTTTTTTTAACCTTTATATATTCAGGGAACAGCAAAGCACCCTTTGTGTTGAACTCACACAGAAAGCATAAACGACCCCGCTGTGCACAGATGAGATGGGATGATGGGGGAGCCGTTTGTCTGTGTGGTTACAACAACCTGGAGAAGAAAGATGCTTTCCCTTGAAGACGCTGCAGCAGCAAACAGCAACCTGCTGGAATCTGATCTCATCGGGAAACAACTGTGGCACCGGAGCGCCGAGCATCTGCTCTCTCCCATGTTTACAAGAGGAAAATAAAGAAGAACGGATGTTTTCCGCTGAGGGACGATGTGCAGGAATCTTCATGTGTGAGGGCGAGGGAGAGAGACTACATCTGCTTTAGGTGCAAGAAGACTTCATTAAAAACACTACAGGCGTTGAGCCTCACAAAGTCAGAAGACATCTCACTTAGCTCAGGTTTTGCTATTTTAGTCTGAGAATCCTCCACTAAGAATGATTTGATGAGTCAGCACGTGTTTCAATGATCATGCTCCCTCAAAACGTCCTGGAAGCAGACGTGAAAGTATCTTTATCAATCCCATGTCAGTGCATTGTTAGCCTAGCTTAGCATAAAGCCTGGACCAATGGAGAAATGAAAAGATTATATCTGCAGATTATTTTTTTGATTAATTGATTTATTGTTTAGTCCATAAATGTCATACAAAACTGAAAAGTGCCCATCACAGTTTGCCAGAGCATGCAGGTCATGTCTTCAACCGTCTGGTTTTGCCCAACCAAAAGTCCAGAACTTAAATATAACAAATATTTACTATCACACAAGACACAGACAAGCATTTGAGCTCGAAATTGTTCTGTTGTTACGGGACTTAAGTTATGTTTGTAAGTTATGTACAAGTTAAGTAGGACATGTTACAAAACTTTGGTACGGACATTCTAAAAAGTCGCACACAATGAGTTGGTTTCACACGGGACACGAACAGAGGTTTCCTGGGTCAAAGTCGTGTGTTTGTTTGACCCGAACATCCACCCCAGGGTTATCCGGTACGTCTCCTCACTTCCTCCTTTGGCCAATAGAGGCGAATCCATAAACTGACGCAAGAGGGGTACGTGGAGCGTGTATATATATATATATATATATATATATATATATATATATATATATATATATATATACACATATATATATCCCAGTGTTTATTGGTTGGTTATTTTTCATGATGAAGAAAATAATGTGTATCGGCCTCATATCTCCAGTAAAGCAGCTCTCATCTACATAATAATAATAACAATGCATTTAATTTATATAGCACTAAGACACTTTACATACCATAATTATAACATCCTAAAAGCTACAAAAAAATAAGAATAACTACAATTACAGTTGCTCGGACCCTAATAAATAAAAATAAAAATAATAAGAAATAAAAATAATAAGAACATAGAGCAAACAATCGTACATGATACTACAGAGGCGTTCTAAAGGCTAATATTAGAACCATAAAGGTCCTGTACAGAACCATCAGAGACCGCTTCCAAGCCTGCAGGGATTTGTAGCCCTGACTCCAACCAGGATGCAAATGCTGTATAAACAGAAGGCCAAAACATGGCAACCCTCTCCACCCATATGGATCCATGCTTGCTCATCCCTGAAATGACACACTGTATCGAGGCGGAGAGGCCGGCTGAGAGTGAGCGGCCCCCAGACCGCCGTGGAACCGGCAGCCACAGCCTCGGAGGGAACCACCAAGCACTTACCGGATGTGTCGGTGCACACATTGCGATGTGGCAGAGGCTCAATGTGGGACACCAAATGTCTCTCGGCAGCGTGCAAAGTATGAAGACGCAATGTCAAAACGCCACCGCTGTTAATAGTTATTTATTTAGTGTGCATGCACCTTTTTGGTATTGCTTTTGCCTTTATACCAGTGCATCTCATAGAATATTTGAGTTTCCTGATGATGTTCGCAATAATAATAATAAGGTATTTAAAAGGCCAAAAATGAAGGGACATTCCTTGATTATAAATGTCACAGCGCAAAAACAAATAAATCCATTTCACATCTCTTATGTGATGGAGGAAACAAACACATCCTGTTATTAGGGTGAACCGACCATTCAACTAACCCTCGATTATGTTTCAATGGTTATGAATATAAGAATGAGGCTTGTCAAAACACCAGAGACGGCCAGGGAGCAGCCGTGAGTGTGTGTGTGTGTGCGTGTGTGTGTGTGTGTGTGTGTGTGTGTGTGTGTGTGTGTGTGTGTGTGTGTGGCTCTTCTCTTCCTAATAAAGGCAGCGAGGTAGACAAACAACACACAGAATATTACGCCTCCCTCCCTCCACCTCCTCTGGGTCTGCACCTCCTCTCCGGCCTCCTGTCCTCACTCCTCTTCCCTCCATCTGCTGCACGTATGCACTCCTCCCACCTCGCTCCTTCTCTGTTCTCTGTCAGATCCAGGTGAACTGCACCCTCTTCTTCTTCTTCTTCTTCTTCTTCTCTTCTTCTTCTTCTTCTTCTCCTCCTCTTCCTCCACCTCCTCTTCTTCTTCTTCTTATATATATATATATATATATATATATATATATATATATATATATATACAGGTCAGTTATTGTTTGCAATAGGATACATATATCCTATTGCAAACCATAACTGACCTGACGTGTTGCTGGTGCTGCAAACACACTGGACTTAGATATTTCTGAAGCATGGATGGATTAAAAATAGTCCGCGAGTCGCACTGTTTTCCAGGAGCTACCGCGCGCACACGCGCACACGCGCACACACTTCAACTTGAATACACGCCTCAAAGCGGCATGGTTCTGTGCGTGATGTCTTCATGTCCTCGTGTTGCCGACGCACAGAGTGGATCCATGTGAGTGGAGCAACATGCCACGCAAATGAAGCATGAGGTTCCTCCGCGGAGCGCGGAGCTCCAGGTTCACTTCTTTGGTTCGTAGCTACGGAAAGATGCTCTCATTAATCTGCCTTCAACTAATAATAAGAGGGAACGTCTGTCAATCATAAAGGCACAGAATAATCAGATCTATGACTCCAACCTGTTTCTGGCTCATTGTGAAAAAAACTAGATTCAGCCATTAAAGTTGACTTCAAACAACATTAGTATCCATATCCATATCATTGCCATGCGAGACAGGATGTGTAATTTGGCGTGCACACAATGTATTGATTTTGAACAGATTTCTGGTGTCAAGTTCTGACTCCAATGTCAGATGCAAAGAGGGGTGCTGACGGACCCGGGGGAGCCGCGAGTCCGTCTGCAGGACGCTGCATGCACATGTACCCAGCAGGAGGTGTAACTCACCATGGTTATTGCTTCCCGGACGTTTGCATCTCGGAGAAGATGTTGACCGAGCAGAAGTGCGACCAGGTCCCCAGATGTCACACACAGTTTTAGAAAAGAGTCTCCTAAATTCCTCTCCGGTCCCGCAACACTTCCTCCAATCCCCCGCAGGTGTGTTGGAGAGCAGGTCCGTAAACGCACCGTTGAGGAGCGACAGGTAAATAAATCCCGGCTCAGCTGCTCCGCTCTTGTTCCTTTGACTCACAGACACGGTATCCGTCTGCTCCCGTGCGCGCGCGGTCTCTCTCTCTCTTTCTCTCTTTCTCTCTCTCTCTCTCTATCTCTCTCTCTCTCTCTCTCTCTCTCTCTCTCTCTCTCTCTCTCTCTCGCTCTCTCGCTCTCTCTCTGTCAGAGCAGCATCCCCAGCATTTCCTCCGTGTAGACCCCTCGGGATGTGTCGGACACATTCGGCTATTTCCGGGAGAACTGGCGCGTGCAAGGCTGCCGGTGACGTCAACGCTTTTGTCGCTTCTGTTTCATCTTGTTTTCCGCATAAAAACTAAAAGACATCGAGTAATTTTAAGTCATTGTGGGACTAACACAGTATTTTCTTATCTTATTAAGACATTAATAAAATCATAACGAGTTTAGTTTCAGTTTATTTTGTATAGCCCAATATCACAAATGACAAAATTGCCTCAGAGGGCTTTACAATCTGTACACATACGACATTCCTGTCCCAGGACCTCACATTGGATCAGGAAAAACTCCCCAAAAATAACCTTTGAAAGGGAAAAAAGAGAAGAAACCTTCAGGAGAGCAACAGAGGAGGATCCCTCTCCCCAGATGGACAGAAGCAATAGATGTCATGTGTACAGAATGAACAGCATTACAAAGTTACATAAACACATTACATGAATATGATAATGTATGAATGGACCTCCACAATCCATGAAACAGAAGGAGGTAGAGAGGAGGGGGGGGGGGGGGGGGGGGGGGGGCGGGGCGCATCAGCAGGGCCAAGGCAGGAGGCATCAGACACAGCCAATGGACCCTATGAGACGTGAAGTCACAAAGACTCCGGCGAGGAAGCAGAGTTGGTAAGGTGCATTGGAGAGATGTGTCAATGTATCCATAAGTAAAGAGAGAAGGATAGGTGCCACAGCAGCCTATAAGCCTATAGCAGCACATCTAGGGGCTGGACCAGGGCAAACCTGATTCAGCCCTAACTATAAGCACTATTAAAGAGGAAAGTCTTAAGTCTACTCTTAAATGTGGTGACTGTGTCTGCCTCCCGGACTGAAAGTGGAAGCTGGTAGCCCCGCATTTAGTGAGCGTAGCTCTCTAGTGGGGCAATATGGTACTACAAGCTCCTTAAGATATGATGGTGCATCACCAATCAAGGCTTTGTAGGTGAGGAGAAGAATTTTAAATGTGATTCTTGATTTTACAGGGAGCCAGTGCAGAGCAGCTAATACAGGAGTCATGTGATCTCTTTTCTTAGTTTTTGTGATTACACGAGCTGCAGCATTCTAGATTAACTGAAGGGACTTAAGATTTATTAGAGCAGCCTGATAATAAGGAGTTGCAGTAATCTAGTCTGGAAGTAACAAACGTGTGAACCAGCTTTTCTGCATATTTTTTAGACAAGATGTGCCTGATTTTTTAAACGTTATGTAGATGAGATTTCACGTGGGAGTCCCGATCAAAGATAACGGCGAGATATTTTACAGTGGTGTTGGATGCCAGGGCAATGCCATCTACAGAAACCACATCACCAGATAATTGATCTCTGAGGTGTTCAGGGCCCAGTAAAATAACTTCAGTTTTGTCTGAGTTTAACATCAAGAAGTTGCAGGTCATCCATGTTTTTATGTCTTCAAGACATGCTTGAAGTTTAGCGAGCTGGTTGGTCTCCTCTGGTTTGATCGATAGATATAAGTGAGTATCATCTGCATAACAATGACAGGTCATGGAGTGTTTCCTGATAATGTTGCCCAAAGGAACCATATATAAGGTAAATAAAATTGTTCCAAGCACAGAACCTTGTGGAACTCCATGATTAACGTTGGTGGTCATCAAGGCTTCATCATTTACAAATACAAATTGATCTGATAAATAGGATTTAAACCAACTTAGCGCGGTATCTGAAATGCCAATTGACTGATCCAATCTCTGTAATAGGATGTCATGATCAATGGTGTCGAACGCAGCACTAAGGTCTAATAATACCAGTACGGAGATGAGTCCTTTATCTGATGCAATTAGGAGGTCATTTGTAATTTTCACCAGTGCTGTCTCTGTGCTGTGGTGTTTTCTAAATCCTGACTGAAACTCCTCAAATAAACTATTATGATGTAGAAAGTTACACAACTGATTTGTGACTACTTTCTCAAGGATCTTAGAGAGGAAGGGAAGGTTGGAGATCGGTCTGTAGTTAGCTAACACCTCTGGATTAAGAGTGGGCTTTTTCAGGAGAGGTTTAATTACAGCTACTTTGAAGGACTGTGGTAAATGGCCTGTAAGTAAAGAACCATTAACAATATCCAACAGAGATATTAAAGAAATTAAAGGTAAAACGTCTTTAAGCAGCCTCGTCGTGATGGGGTCCAAGAGACAGGTAGACAGTTTAGAAGTAGAAACCGTTGAAGACAATTGGTCAAGGTTAATGGGAGAAAAGCTATCCAAATATACACCAGGGTATATACAGCCGTTTCCAAGGCCACTCCACTTGAGGACAGATTGGCACTGGTTGAGGGCAGGAGATCATCAATCTTGCTTCTAATAGTTAGAATATTTTCATTGAGTTAGCATCTAAATATATTGACTCTTAAAATGGCTTAGTATCCTAAAATAATCACATAGCATATTCAAATAATGACTTAGTATCTAAAATGAATAACTTGGTATCTGAAAAAGATAACTTGGTATTGGTATCTAAACAAAATAATGACTGCATCTATAAAATAACAACTTCATATCTATAAATACTGTCTTAAAATCTAAAAATATGTGCTTAACATCTCAAAATAATAACCTAGAATCTCAAAGTAATGACATAGTGAGTCAAAATAATGAAAAATGTTCTCAATATTTTGAGATACTATGTCATTATTTGAGATAGATTCTAATTATAATGACTTACAGGAACTTTTGGTGGGAATGGCCTTAGTTATTTTGTTATGAGATGAATATTATTTGAAGGGACCTTGACAGAGAAGGCTGAGAAAGACATTCCATTCAGTGAATCCTCCGAGGTGCCCTTGAGCAATAAGCTGTTGAAATGAATAAGAATGATATGAAATTCAGTTAATATGAACATGAATAATGGAATAGCTTTTCAAAATGAGTTCAATTAGTTAAATTAGAGTTACGTTTTGATAATGTCTTCCAATATTTAAGTGTTGGTTCATTTATATATTTTACACAATGTATCTGTGTGATTATCTATCTTACAATTTAATTATTATTAATCTAATATTGAACATTTTGGGGCTCCATCATACCATCTTTAGAGAAAAAAAGATTTCTCACATGTGGTTCTTAACCTCCGGATCTGGAATGATGTTGCAACATGCATTAGGTGAAATGATTAACACAATAACATAGAAGACTGCAGCACAAATTGGTTTAATTAAAACAATTCTTGTCAACTCAACTCCTTAGTTGTTGTCTGTCCATCAAGGAGTGGGTTCCAGTGGAGACTCACACTTAGTCAGATTAGAAGAAGTAACAGAGTTTAATTAGAGACAAGTCCGTAACTAGTATCCAGACCAGAAGAAGACATCAATTTTTCCACTATACTTCTTAACATCGGTCCACAAACCAATGGTTGACACACGATGACTACGTCCACTTCTTATATACAGTCCATGGAAACAAGAGACAAAAGGTGGGTGCCAAAATAAAACAGGAAATTACTTACGTAGACTGAAAACAAGAATACAGAAAATATCAAAAGGGATGTGAAATAAAGGCTACAGCGTAGTTTGGTCAGAAGTATTGGCTATAGATATGCATGACTTTAAACAGAGAAGAAGAAGAAGAAGAAGAAGAAGAAGAAGAAGAAGAAGAAGAAGAAGAAGAAGAAGTTGCAAACAGGAAACAAAACAAGTCCCCGTGGCCATCCAACCATGTATGAAACATGGGCATGTATAATTATAGGTGAGTGTCTCTCTCTCTCTCTCTCTAGGAAGGTGGTGGTGGAGAGTGTGGTAAGGCTAAATGTTTGGTGATTTTTCTAAAACTTTTCTTCATTTTTTTCTTTCATAGTTCACTGAGTGATTGAGTTGTTGTGTTTTTGTCTGTTTGTCGGTGTATTTTGTTTATTGGTTTTTTTTCCAGGATGGCGTCCTCTGAGATGCCGTCCCTGTCTTTGAGGCATGGAGTTCGGGTTCAGCCCGATCCGGGTGTCCCGGTAGAGGCGGTTCTCCTGGCTGTGGGAGACCGTGTGGGACACTGTAACCTGTGCTCCGCCTCCAAGATGAACCGAGGTGTGCTGGTGTTTTTAAAAGAGGAGCGTTTTGTGAGCTAATTAATATCGAGCGGCATCACACTGAACAGCATTTATCTGCAGGTGTTCCCGCTCGCAGTGCCCACCACCCGGGTCACGTGTCCGGGGTTCCCCCGTTCATCCCCAACCCGGTGTTGGAGCGGGAGCTGCAGTGTTTCAGGAAGCTAGCGAGCAGCTTCAGAACTGTCGGGCTGGGTTGTAAAAGTGATAAACTTAAACTTTCAATTCAATTCAATTCAATTCAGTTTATTTTGTATAGCCCAATATCACAAATGACAAATTTGCCTCAGAGGGCTTTACAATCTGTACACATACGACATCCCTGTCCCAGGACCTCACATCGGATCAGGAAAAACTCCCCAAAAATAACCTTTCACAGGTAAAAAAAAAAAAGGGAAGAGCAACAGAGGAGGATCCCTCTCCCCGGATGGACAGAAGCAATAGATGTCATGTGTACAGATGAACAGCATTTACAAAGTTACATAAACACATTACATGAATATGACAATGTATGAATGGAACTCCAATCCATGAAACAGAAGGAGATAGAGAGGAGGGGCGGGGCGCATCAGCAGGGCCAACGCGGGAGGCCGGCTCACCAGGCATCAGACACCGCCAGGTCCAATGGACCCTATGAGACGTGAAGTCACAACGACTCCGGGGAGGAAGCAGAGTTAATAAGGTGCAATGGAGAGATGTAAATTCATCCATAAGGAGAGAGAGAAGAGGAGATAGGTGCTCAGTGTATCCTAAAACATCCCCCAGCAGCCTATAAGCCTATAGCAGCACATCTAGGGGCTGGACCAGGGCAAACCTGATTCAGCCCTAACTATAACCACTATCAAACAGGAAAGTCTTAAGTCTATTCTTGAATGAGGTGACTGTGTCTGCCTCCCGGACTGAAAGTGGAAGCTGGTTCCATAAAAGAGGAGCTTGATAACTGAAGGCTCTTGCTCCCATCCTACTTTTTAGGACTCTAGGAACCACAAGTAGCCCCGCATTTAGTGAGCGCAGCTCTCTAGTGGGGCAATATGGTACTACAAGCTCCTTAAGATATGATGGTGCATCACCAATCAAGGCTTTGTAGGTGAGGAGAAGAATTTTAAATGTGATTCTTGATTTTACAGGGAGCCAGTGCAGAGCAGCTAATACAGGAGTAATGTGATCTCTTTTCTTAGTTTTTGTAAGTACACGAGCTGCAGCATTCTGGATCAACTGGAGGGATTTAAGAGACTTATTAGGGCAGCCTGATAATAAGGAGTTGCAGTAATCTAGTCTGGAAGTAACAAACGCGTGAACCAGCTTTTCTGCATCTTTTTGAGACAAGATGTGCCTGATTTTTGAAATGTTACGTAGATGAAAAAATGCAATCCTTGAGATTTGCTTAACGTGGGAGTTAAAGGACAAGTCTCGGTCAAAGATAACGCCTAGATTCTTTACAGTGGTGTTGGATGCGAGGGAAATGCCATCTACAGAAACCACATCACCAGATAATTGATCTCTGAGGTGTTCAGGGCCCAGTAAAAATAACTTCAGTTTTGTCTGAGTTTAACATCAGGAAGTTGCAGGTCATCCATGTTTTTATGTCTTTAAGACATTCTTGAATTTTAGCGAGCTGGTTGGTCTCCTCTGGTTTGATCGATAGATATAATTGAGTATCGTCTGCATAGCAATGAAAGTTTATGCAGTGTTTCCTGATAATATTGCCCAAAGGAAGCATATATAAGGTAAATAAAACATCACTGTTCTTTTTCATTTTTCAATGCACAAGGTGAGGGTTGGCTTTTTAAACATTAATGGTGGGAGGGACCGAGAGAAGAGAGCGGTCACTGCAGAGATGATCAAACAGAAACGACTAGACATTGTTTTCCTGCAGGAAACACAAAAAATGAGATAGACTGGGGTTTGTGGTGGAGAGGCCAGTATGTCCTGTCTCATGGGACCAGCCTGTCTGCAGGTGTAGCCGTTCTGTTCTCACCTGGGCTGGATGTTAACATCATCTCCTCCATCATCTCCTCCATCCAGATAGTGACAGGCAGGGCTCTGGTGGTCAGAGCCGCCATACAAAACATTTCATTTGTTTTTATTAACATCTATGCACCAAAAACACCAGACGTCTTCCACAAACTGAGAGATGTCCTGCAGCAGTGTGACCAGAACCAGTGCGTAGTGATGGGGTTGGGGACTGGAATTGCACCATAGATTCCTTAGTGGACAGAACAGGAGAGGAACTTCAGCTCCAGTCATCTACCACTTTATCACAGGTGTGGTGGATGTATGGAGGGTCAAACATCCCCTAGGCAGTACACATGGGTGAAGGTCATGACTGAGAGAGGCTGGCTGTGTCTAATGATGACCTCCATCCCTCAGCTAGCGGAGCTGATCAACATCAACATCCGGTCCAGCAGGGTGCTGCTCAGGCTGGTGGAGGAAGTCTCTGCTCCTCTGCCAGAAGCCCTCAGAGCGTTTGTTAGGGACCCCACATCATCTGACCAATGGGACGATGACTGTGAGTATGTCTTCCCACCCCTGGTTGTCTGTCCTGCGGTTGGACAGTGGAAGGAGGAGGAGGACATCCTTCTGTCTCTAAAGACACCCCAGCTGGGGGAATTTGAGACTCTGGGGAGTAAAGCAACGTACCAGGTCAGTGTGAAGGTCTCTAACTTGCGTTCTCTGATAGGTGGGTGTCGAGGTGGGCCAAGTCTTTTGGTAGGGGATCCTCCCCACGGGGCAGTTGGCGGTCCCTGTACAAACCCCCTGTAGACAAACGGACAGGAGACCTCCAGTGGAGGATTGTACATGGGGCTATAGCTACGAAAAGGTATCTGGTGCACCTCGATCCTGGCGCAGGGGACGGCTGCCCTTTCTGCTCTCAGACAGAAACCATCCATCATCTGTTTGTAGAGTGCTCCAGACTGGTGAGACTCTTCAGCCGCCTGCAGGCGTGGTTTCAGGGCTTGGGAGAACAGATTTATTTATGGTCCAAATTACTCTGCAATGACACTAACACACACTAATGAATTTCCTTTCAGGACTGGCCAAACTGGCAATTTGGAAAACGAGGAAAAACTGTGTGTTGGGTAAAGGGTCAGAAGACCCTTTGATGCTGACGGGACTCCTGACTGCTCGGCTCAGGGTGGAGTTTGGTTTTTACAGCCTCACAAACAACACAGAACTCTTTGTGAACTGTTGGGCTCTGAAGGACATCCTGTGTTCAGTCAGAGGAGATGCTCTGGTTCTGAACTTCTGACTTTTTTTTTTTGGTTTTTCTTCTTTGGTTTTGTTTGTTTTGTGTTGCATGTTTTAGTTTTGGTGTAAGGATTTGATGAGCTGTATAATTGATTTGATTGAGAAATAAAGACCCTAGACAATCAATCTCTCTGTCTCTCTCTCTGTCTCTCTCTCTCTCTCTCTCTCTCTCTCTCTGTCTCTCTGTCTCTCTGGGTCTCTCTGTCTCTCTCTCTCTCTGTCTTTCTCTCTCTCTCTTTGTCTCTCTGTCTCTCTGGGTCTCTCTGTCTCTCTCTCTCTCTCTCTCTGTATCTCTCGGTCTCTCTGTCTCTCTCTCTCTCTGTGAGCTGTGGAGGAGGGTCCAACTCTGACTGATATCTAACAGATAGCGAAAATTGCTGCATAGTGTACCTTTAATTTCTCTGGTTGTCTGAGAGCCTTGCCCTGCTTTATGGATTTACTGGTGCCCATCATCCTGCGGACTCCCTGCTCCTCCCAGACCTGACCTCCACCTACTCAATATACAGACCGCTGCATCTCACATGATGCTGCAGGCAGAAGCACTAATAACGCCTCTGTGTGATTCTACTTTACTTAACACTATGATACTCTCAAACAGGGATGATTTGCATAAAAAATACAGCAGAGAAAAAAAGTTCACTTCTCAATACAACAATGTGAATATGCAAAGAGTGACCTTTTTTGTAATTTATACAGATGTATGAATTGTGTTGAATGCATTTCAATGTCATTTACCACAGCAATTGCCTCATTTGTATGTTTGAGTGGAACTTAATTGTAGCTTGTAAATTAAAGGGGGTTTTCTGGGTCAGCTGGCTCATTGCTCTTTGTCCTTCCATGCATCAGTTCTACTACTACTACTAATTAGAATGAGGATGGAGCAACTGTTAGGTAGATAAGAAATACAGTATCGTTGCTGCCGATGGAAACCTTGTATGGACAAAACTGCTGCTTTTCCGGAGATGAAAACAAAACAACCTGTTTCTAAATGGGGCTAGTGCGCAGCCTGTTTGGGGCGTGGGTCAATCGCAGCGCAAGACTGTTCATAAGTACAATGAGGAAGGAGCCACTCAGCGGACAGCATGCATGGCTGAAGCACCCTCTATGCTGCTGCACAAAGAGCTATCACTTGTTCATTCAACGTTTAATAATACCGAATGTATCTTGTGTCCTAATTGTGTCCTAATTGCAACAAGTACAATCGACACTGGACGTCCTCGGGTCATCATCAATACGCCCGCCAACTGTGAAGTAGATCGGATGTGAGGTTCTTGAGATATGAGAGGGACACACACACACAAATAGAGATTTTGCGCTTTATAGTTAGATAATAAGATTATTATACATCTTATAATGCCCCTTAATAGTAATTAACCATCACATTGCATTACAAGTATTCCAGCTCAATATTGATTACGTTGCATCAGTGGTTATAAACATATTTGCCACAATCAAGCTTTAAATGGCTTTGTCTTTCCTCCAGTGTAGGCGTTTTATAGGTCTTTACTCAGTGTGTTTGCGTGTGTGTGTGTGTGTGTGTGTGTGTGTGTGTGTGTGTGTGTTTGTGTGTGTGGTGTCTTGTCTGCATAGAAAATGTGCCTCCCAACACACAATGTACGTGTCTTATCTAGTTCTGACAGCGTTCGCTGAAAACCACGGTGACTACTCTGTGTTTTTTAAAGAAAAGAAATTATAGTCAATATATGTGAGGTGAATTTAATGATTTGCATCTCTAACAGAAAACAATGGGCTTTGGTTGAAAGTGACTGTAACAGGTTTGAGTCTCGGGCAGGCACCAAAGAGGGCAACACACACAATTGTGAGGGCAGTAACAGTTTTTATTTATTTATTTGTCACGCTTCTGGTAGCGACCGATCCGGGCCTCCGCTACCCGCTCTCTCTCCTCTCCAGCTACTCCTGTTCGTATATGGAACACAAAACACAATTGACCCCAGCTGAGGCTCATTTACACATCATGACACTGTTCCCTGAACCACACCCCCGCTCCACCCACTCTGCAGCTGAGCCTAGCCACACCCCGCTGCCACTGTGACAGATAGAGCAGAGAAGTCAGAAAGTATTAAGAAACAGACTACAATAAAAAACTATAACGTTAAAGACCCGTGACCTTTTGTCCATTGCTGGACTTCTATCATGTTGTTTGTTCTTTCTGAAGCTTGTTGTGTTATTGGTTGTGTTTTCTTTGCCTCTGGAGTTGCTGGCTAGATTTTAAGTCTTGTTCTATGAGGAATCTCTCGCAGTATACATTTTAAATCTGAAAAACCCCAGGCTACTTGTCTCTGTGGATCTAACCCCAAGACCTCTTGAAGTATATTATTTAAATGTATCGACTTACATTGAATATAGATGGACAATTGTAAGTAAAACACAACAATGAAATCGGCATAAAAACGAAGTATACTGAACATCAGCAACAAGTGTTAACACACTGTTAACGTAGTTCATTGTAGTTATTTTGAGAGTAAGAGTATTGCACTTGCATATCTAAACCCACTTGTCTTTTGCAGGTGGACTGGATCCATCCCAAATATATTTTTGCTTAAAAGGGCGGGGTACATTCTGGACGGGTTCGGTCATAAACATGGGGATTTGCAAACCTTTGTCGATTAAACACATTTTAGAAATGTTTAAATGTAAAGGAAGTGATTGTGCATTTCTATGTAATTGTATTCTATTTAATGTTCCGTCTTATCTGGACCCTGAGTCTGAAATAAAAGTTTGATTGATGATTGATTGTATATGTGATATGAGTTCCTCATTGCTATTAGTACTGATGTGTGGATATAGTAACATATGGAATGTAAGCTCCATAAACTATAGTACTTTAAAGGATAATTCCAGTTTATTGAGTTGTTGGTGTTATTTCCATCAGCTAGTTGACCCTTTGCTATGTCCACCCCCATGAACGCAGACTAGCAAATCATAGCGTAGCATCGTCCAGCTGTGATCAGGGTTGGACAACTCTCCGGCTCTGCTCTGTATGCGCTCATGCAGTCGTTACAGATGTTCTTCATGGTCAGGCTGTTTTTGTGAATTTGGATTTAGCCACGGTTAAACGTTGTGTAATAGTGATACTCTTTACCCGGAAAGAGGACGTACGTTTCTAAAACATTATAATTCTACGTAAAAACCTGTGGAGCTAACATTAGCAGAATATGTCTAGCATATTGTTAACTAGCGTTAGCACTTCTATGCTACGCTAGCTACTGAAGCTATACTAAATATAAACACATGCTGCTTTTTCTTTTTGATAGTTGTTACAGTGAGAAAGTACTACCCGTCTTTACAGGAACACTGTTGTTCCTTAATGTCATGGTCTTCTGTCTGGATCACCAGGTGATGTGCTGGTTCTCACTCCTCTGTAGCTTCAGCTTCTATCTGTATCGTTTGAACCCGTTTTCACTGCTGCTTCGGTTTGACATCCTTGATATATCCTTCACACATAATGTAGACGCTTCTGTCTGCTTCTCTCTGACATCTTTTTAGACTTCACAAATGATCACTCAAATGATAATGAGTCTTCATTAGGGAGTGCAGTTAGTGACAGTGTGGGCTCCGAGGTAATGTAGCTCTGACAGCTTGATGGAGTGGCAGTGGGGAGTCTGTTGTGCTTTTTTTTATCTAAAAACAATGCTGAGGGAAATTATGTTATTGGGTGATTTAAACTCCATTGGGTGGAGCCAATGAACCACTGTGAATACAAGACAAAGCCATTTGACACACTAAGGATGAGGTTATTTATATCTCATGTTCCGGAACACACTGAATGCAGAGGATGAGTTGTGTCATGTTTCATTGTCGTCCGTCCTGCCTCTGCCTCTCAGACACCGTTTCAAACAAGCTGCTGACATTATAGTTCATGCTGTGGGGCAATTGTCCTGAGAGTCATAAACTGAGCAAAACTCTACTTCACAGAGGAAGTGAAACATGAAATTAAAGAGCACTGGTAATGACTAAGACTAACAGACTGCTGTGTTCAGTTGTTTTTACTGTCCAGTGTTATGCTCAGTGGCCTGTCAAAGGACCACTTCACCCACAAACCTTCGCTCTTGTCTCCACGAAGAATACTACTTATGGTGTACTTTCTTGATGAATTGAAGTAAATTGGGGACGTGTATAACGACAAGCAAAACTATATAAAAACATCTGTTTCATACAATTTATCTGTTATTTATCCAGTCGTATTAATTGCTAATGCATCTTTGCTGAAACCTTACTGTTTAAAACAGTTTGGACTTGTCCAGACTAAGGCTGTATAATTAATCAAAATGTCATTTGAAATTGCAACATGGCCTACTGCCATTTTCACAGGAGACTCAATATTTTATTTAAAGGCAAACTGGGTGTCAAAATAGCATTTTAAATGAATTATTGTGGTGCTGCGAAGATGCCCTGTTCTGAATATCTTGTTCTAAAAAAATAAATAAAAAAAACTCTGTTTGGAGCAGATCCCCGCAATAAAATCAGACCATAGTCATTTTCAGATGTTTTCAATATAAATAAATAATCATGTAAAAATAATATGTCCTTTTCCGTATGAAATCATATGGTAATTATTATATTAGTAGAAATTACATCTATTTTCAATTTTATTCAGCCACAGTCTGGACTTGGATGAGTAGCCTCTCTGTGCAAGTGGGAGTCTGTTTATGCAGAAGTGTTTCAAATAGTAAAGGATGCATATATGTTTGGGAAGTAGGGAGCATATGACTGGATGAATGAGACTTTTGATTATACTGCAGGAGTTGTGCAAGAGATTATAAATGGATATGTTGATATAGTTTTGCTATGTTAAACACCGACCACCATTTATTTCAATTCATCCAGACCTTTCTATGTTTTTTTAATTCTACATTCAGAGAATGAGAGAAAAGCAAAGTTCTCTTGGTGGGACCGGGTAAATAACTGATATACAGATGGTAGTTTTTTCTGGTTGATACACTCCTGTTATGTGCAATTTGACTGACTGCATGTAATAAACCTTCCCCATCTAAATTCCTATACGCACACAGTCAAGCTTTTAATGTGTATCTATAAACGTGTTATCTATTCTACAGCAGGTCTACAAGCTACTGTTTTCTGATGAGATTATGTTCCATAAATACTGCACCACCTTCTGTGTGGGAAGTGACCCATGGATTGCTCTTGCAGAGGTCTTTGTGGTGGTTCGGTGTGCTTGACACTGTTGCACTTCTTGAAAATGTTTTCTAATGATCTTGTGCAAAAAGCATCTCTCATGCATGAAGCCCTGTACCTTGACCCCCATCTTTCCATTCCATGGTGAGTCTGCATGAGATCAGAAGATATACATGACAGATCTTTGAGTATGAACAACCTAGATTAACGGAAGCAGCAGTGAAGGCTCAAGTATGATCCAAGGTTGTTGTTTTCTTTAGGTTGCAGTAAATCATAAAGTGCAATGCGGATGAACAAAACCTTCACATATGAATGGCGGGGCGTTCGAATAGTCCGAAGCTCAAGTTCAGGACCAAAATGAAAAATCAATCAGGACTAAACCACGTTAGTGTTTGAGCATTGTGTGTGTGATTCAACTAAACGTGCACAGCGTAAACAATTTTCAATTCAGTTCATTTTATATAACCCAATACCACAAATTACGAATTTTACTCAGAGGGCTTTACAATCTGTACACATACCACATCCCTGTCCCAGGACCTCACATCGGATCAGGAAAAACCTTTCACAAGGAAAAAAGGGAAGAAACCTTCAGGAGAGCAACAGAGGAGGATCCCTCTCCCCAGATGGACAGAAGCACTAGATGTCATGTGTACAGATGAACAGCATTACAAAGTTACATAAACACATACAATGAATATGACAGAATGTATGTTGCTGCCTGTGCATCTGTGGACGTCCGTTGCTGTGGAAAAGCATCATGTTGGGGCATACCGGTGGCCCCCGGAAACCTGATGGACCACGGAACCATCTGAGAAGCCGTCATTGGAAACTGTTTGGAAAAAAGAGCAGGTTGATTGGATGACCCATCTGCCAATCGAACTCTTACCGAAGCCAGTCAGGAGAAGAGTGAAAACATGGGAAAGCCTTTTGTGTCGTTCTTAGCTCTTCTTTCAAAGAAAAATACTCTCCAGTCTACTATACTTATATTATATAAAATAAATGCATTATTATTATTTTTATTATTATATAATTTAACTTTCATTATTTCTTTGAGTCAGTTGTTGATGACATAATACAACTGCGAGGCTTCTTCAATATACTGTATGTGGGACTAAATCATCCTTATTGTGACAGACCTTTGTAAGAGGAAATTCTTTCTACCTGGACCTCACTGAATTGTAATTGAATAGCCTGCCTTAGACCCTCGATTCAGATAAAGAAAACCTCTCTAATGAAATTGTTGCCACGTCGAGCCGTCGTGATGACAACCCCTCTCTAATTAAATCGCTGTGGCTAATTTTGTTTCAGGTGCTTTCAGCTGACTCTGATAATCAAAGACTTTATTGTGTTTGCATCGAAACAAGCAAAGTTAAAATAACTCTAAATGGAATTGATTTAATTGTAACGCTAATTTGATACGCTAATAGCTACAAAAAGCATTGGTGTGCAGTCACTGGATGTGAATGTAACAGGGAAGGGGAAAGGGAGAGGGTGGAATGCAACACTAGAGATGTCTGGTGGCATGAGGAATCCAGTCTTCTTCATTATTTTGCACAGTGGGCAGAATATGAGAATTGTCGGCTGTCCAAACTACCAAGAAGACGGGTGAGTCAAAAAGGAGTGAAAAGTGTGCTTCATAACAAAAGAGACTTCCCCTTAACATGAGTTGACACTGAACCCTACAGCGATCAATGAGTAAGCCGGCTGAGAAAAACAACGGGGTGGGGGGAGAAATGTTGGCGGATGCCCAGTTGTGTGAGCACACATCCTGTGGTGACTTTTAGGTGCTAATTGAAAGAGATCAGAGAATGGGGAAACAAAGGAGAATGCCTGCTGCAAGAAGATGCTCCCCAACAACTGCTTTCTGAAAGTGATCTCAGCTTGTCATTTCATTATTAGCTGTTGGCAACCACTATATTCCATGTTTCATAGGTACATTTCTTTGCCTCTTCTTCTAAATCATTCAATAATCACAAATAACGCTTTGCTAAGACCCACCTCTAGAACGCAGACTAGCTAATCATAGCATAGCATCAGTTTTCCTGCTGGTTTAGTGGATTTTAAGCTAGTCATGGTAAAATGTGTAATAGTGGTACTGGTTACCCTGAGAGTGGAAGGAAATACACATTTCTAAGACGCTGCGTGTTCCTTAAGTTCATTGTCCTCTGTCTTGATCTCCGGGTGATGTGGAGGTTCACTTTTCCACTGTGATCTGTAGCTTTAGCTTCTAACTGCTGAATCAGTTTGGCATCCGGCTACATCCTTCAAACACATACTATAGATCCCTCTATCTGCAGTTAGTAGTTGCCAGTTGCCACCAATGAGCTTGTTTTGCAGTGAAATGGAGTCTGGTGATACTGTTCCCACTGGAGAGCAGCTCCTCCACAGTCTGCAAGGGGATACCTTATCTGAACCATTAGACCGGCTCTGCACTAAAGTAATTAAAAATTAACCAGGTCACTGTTTCATTTTGTGAAGTCTGCTGACAAAAAGAGAAGGATGAAAAGGTTTCTTCTGTGCACTTGGATGGAAAGAATGTTGTTGACATTATAAATCTACATTCAGACTGTAAAGAAAGGTGATAATAAATAAGGTATAGAACCAAATGACCCTTCGCTTCGCCCAGTCCCCGACTGCTACTTTGTCGAGCTATCAGAGCTACCATGGAGCCCACACTGTCACTAACTGCTTCTTAGACTGTGCTGTTCAGAAAATGTGCTCCTTATCGTTCTCCCTCACAAGGGATGTACTTGAAGACGGGTTGGATGTGTACGGCAAACTGTGATTTCCTGTCATAAAGAAGTTGTAATTTTTAAGTGCAACTTAGCAGCTGGAGAGATTCTGTTTCTTTCTTTCTTTCTGGCCCCCACTAGCTTTACTTCTGCTGCAGTGATGAAAAAGTGTGCTCCAGTGTGTGTCAGGACACCATTACATGACACTTGGGAGTCGTTTCAGGTGCTGCAGAGAGCTTTCAACCAGCCTAGTATTAGAAAACTATGTAATCAGTAACACCGATTTGAGGTGAAATGGCATTTATTCAAATGCTCAATGATATTAGATGATGCTGGTTTAACTGAACAGCAGGGACGTTTGTAGGATTCCAAGAAAGGGGGGGCTAAGCCCCAAGGGGAGTAGCATGCTTGGGTGTGTTTGCACGCAATTTTTTTTTGGGGCTCGGATATCGATTGTTTACGACAGTTCATAGATTGGTGCAATCAGAAAGAGTGTGTTTTTGCTGTGTAGTTTTGCTTGCATTCAGTATACAACACAAGAGACAGAATTTCGGAGTCATAGTGATATTTTATGCTCATTTGGACACTATCACTGAGATAAAGATAAACTAGTTCAGTGTCAAATATACCATTTAATGGAAAACAATTAGTGTTGGGCAAAGATGAACAAATTTAATCGATTAATCGCATGATTTTGCTGTGATTAACAACGATTAATCTCATTATGCGCAAAATTCAATAATGAATTAAAAACTACTGTATTACACGCTTTTATTTTAGAGTAATGTTATCAGAACATTATAACCAGGTGACTCTCGGAGCAACAGCAAGTTAACATCTTTTTTTCTGAACAGTAGTAAGGGTCCCTGTTAAAGTGGTCTGGCACAAACAAAAGTACACATTTACTGTGCAGGGGACTTTTTAGTCTGTAAATCCTCTGGATTTCCTTTCAGTGATGCAGGTTGAGCAGTTACACAATGATTAAATGAACTTTTAACATCCACTTTTTGTATCCATTGCTTTGTCCATGTTCAATGTGCTGCTGCTCTAATTCAGCAGCACTTGCTGGACTGTGTTTGAAGTGGCCCACAACGTTTCTACATTTGTTCAGGACTTTGTCAAACGCTCTGTTCTGCAGAGATACTGTGACAGAGCGCTGGACCAGAGAACTGTCAGCCTCCTGCAGGAGGTGTGCGCGATCAGGGCGCATGTTCACATGGCAGAAGTCTCGCAGCAGCATCATATTTCATGCACTCTCCGTGCTAAGTGTGCTGACTTTATTGGAAACGTTCCACTGCTGTGCAACATGAATACAATGTTCCGCGCACGTTTCTGCAACATGTCTGTCTTCTGTTTTCATGACAGTCAAAGCATGTGAATGCAGCAAAAAGTTCATCACTATTGTAACGTTTCGGTACGTTTCACTCACGACGTGGAGACGGATTGACGTCCTTCAGGAATACTTTATTGATTGACGTCCTTCAGGAATACTTTATTAATTGCATCAACAACAACAATGACAAGGCACTCTTTAGCTAACAGTGCGGCGAGCGCTCGGTTTCATCAACTCGTCTAACTAGCTTAACTCATTCCCGTCCCCAGAACAGGTCAAACCCGCCTCCCCTCTGCTCCACCAATCACAGGCACTCAGCTCGACCAGCAAGCACACTACCTCCCCATGAGTGGCTTCGCTCCACTGGTTGTTTGGGTAGCTATTGGCTGGCATCAATGCTGTGTAACGCCTTTAAGACGTGCTCGTAGTCCTCCGGTGATAAGATAACTGTCCATTTAAAAATGCCTTTCTCCATTCAACAACAACATTGACGAGGCACTCTTACGCTAACAGCACAGTGTGCGCACGGTTTCATCAACTCGTCTAACTAGCTTAACTCACTCCCGTCCCCAGAACAGGTCAAACCCGCCTCCCCTCTTCTTGAGAGAGTCAGTGCAGCAGCCTCCCCAAGGTCCTAGTGCCCGGGGATTATATCGTTAAGTATGATGATAGGCTATTGGATTGTAATTTGAAGGGGGAGAAAACATACAAACCTGAACGCACGCACACATGTAGCATGTTAGAGATATAAATAACGTATCCATGTGAGAAACAATAGTTTAATTTAATCACAAAAATCACAACAAAAAAAAGCCAATAACAAATTATTTGGAGGGCTGAAGAACATTAAAACAGGCCTAACGACGCCCCTGCTGAACAGCAATCCTTTTTAAAAAGGTGCACTTGTTTTGAGATGGAATAAAACATGTGAAGTTGAAAGGTGCCCTCAGTTAAGAGCAGATATCATCCAGGTGTGTCAACAACACAATACCACATTTGGCTAATGTAGCTTTTACTGCAGTATTTCCGTCACTTTGTTTTTGTTTTTTTTAGACTGTTCATTCTCGTCAACATCATCAAGTAAAGATAACTCATTCACTTTTAAGATGGTATGTTGCCAGAAATGCCCACATTCAGATCTCAACCAAAAACTGATGGTTTCAATGAAAGGAACCTGAATTCTAAAAAAAAACTATGGATTCCATATTGTGTATTGTAGTAGAACGGAAATAATTAGCAGTCATGCAGTTTTTTAAATGCTATTAACTGTTGCAGTTTTTTGCAATTAATAAAACACAATGTCCAAACACTATACAAACCCCAAACATAAAAACAAAATACACAATTTCTTACACCTTTTGCTAGAGCACTTCAATAAATACAATAGAAACTATTCACAACTTTGCACACAAACACCAAATAAACAGCTATTTCCACATGCAAACTTCACACTGATGTATAGTATAAAATAATGTCATCTAGAATCTTTGTAACATGCTATAAATATAGACTATAAACACAAATGCATTGTGTATATTCTCAGTGCTCATATACTCACACAATGATATTCACTGACCAAGGCATGGATATAGTTACTGTATTGTACTGTGAACTAAAGACAGCCTATTGTGATTACAGTCCTCTAACTCAACAGAATGGTCAATTGAGTGTGTTTTAGAATGTCAGACTGTGTGTAAAGCCAACAGCATTCTTGCTCAATAGACACAGTCAGTGCTTTCAATATTTGTGCAACAAGCAGCAGCTTTTTTTGCCTCTTGGCAGACGCAAAGAAACAGGATTATTTTGTAAATTGTTGTCCTATGATCAGATGTATGTTCTTCTTTGATATACAAAAAAAAGGGCGAGAGTGCAAGCAAGGGATTTTGTTTTGAACTATAACGTTTTACAATAGTACTAATTGTGTGATGTAGGAGTGTTTCCGTGAAGAGTTTAGTAAACTAAAAAGAAAACTGCTGCTGCATGGAATAACAAGGAATCCCATGCAGCTGCCACTGCGTGTTGTTTCATGAGAACATTGCTGTTTGATTTTGAATTGGAAGATCGAGGCCGGCCGTGTGATCAAAGGTGAAGGCTGACGTTAGATTAATTAATCCACATTTGGTGCTCATGCGAGTATTTGTGGGATTGAGTCAAATGAACTACAGTGTGTGTGTGTCTGTGTGTGTGTGTGGTCAGCGCATACCGACATATCCTCCAGAAGGATTACTCCTCTTCAGGCCATTTCCAACAACACGTGTCCGTTTACGATCGTTGGATGCAGTCTTTTCAAAATAAACCTCTGTCTTCACACAACTTAGTTAGGTTCAGGCAACAAAAGCTACTCAAGTCAGGAAGTAACGTGACAAACAATTCAACGTTTCTCGTTTCATATTGGGGATGGTCAACAGTCTCTTTTTTATGAAAGATGGTATTTCATTTGGCTCCTCAAAAAGAAGCATGTCACAGACTTACCATTTAAGCCATTTGCCTTTTGCACATTATTTTTGCCACACAGCTGATTTGCAGACTGAATTGAAAGAAACCCCCGGCAACAACAAAGATGATCTTGGTTACATCGCCGTGACGCCTGTGTATTTCAACGGCTGCAGCATGTGAGGTTTCAGTACATACACTGACACACACAGGAAGACAACTGTAGATTTAGTGAAGAATGCCTTTAATCTGAGTCAGAACATAGACACTGCAATGGTGCCGTCAGAAAGGAGCAACACTCTGATCGAGAAACTGGATTGATTTTTGGGGAAGAAATATGATTTCATCCTGAGCGTTGAGACGAGGCTTATGGCACCAAACAGGAATTACTAGTGTGGTGTTCTTTCACAGTTTGTGGCAATAGAAGGAGTTAAAGGCTCATATTTATCTTCAGTATATCTAACTAAAGATGGGAAGAATAGCATGGCAGAACTGGGGTTTTGATTGAGATCAGTCAATCATTTTGGTGGCTAAATATAAAAACATATAGTTCGGGAACAAAGACCAGGCCCCAAAACTCAGCCAATCATCCGAGCCCACATCGAACCCGTTCACTCCCTCTTCGACTCCGTTCCGACATCCCTCCCCCCAACCCCGTTCTTGTCGTCCTATGCTCTCTCCCACAGGACTACAGGAACAACGGGGGACTCTGCATCACATCAGAAGAGACGGCCCCCACTCACGAGTCTCCAGCCACGGGACGCCGGCAGTCTCCCATCGCACCCCTCCAACCCTCTCTACCCTTCTTGTTCCTGCTCCTTTAATCATCCCTTCATCCCTCGACCCCTGTCCGGTTCCTTAACCCAACCCTCTCTTTCCATCTCCAACATCCAGTAAACCATCCGTAAACTCACATCACTATTGGCGTGGTCTTCGTTAGTGAGAAGAGTCCAGTCTTCATCATGTACTCACGCCTGACAGCCAGAGGAGAACAATCCCGACTGTGAATAAAGGAACCAGCTATTAACACGTTATACTGTCTGTGAATTCAAAACCATGTTGCGTATTAAGTCAACTTAAAGTTTAGAGCTACTGCCGGAAAAGAACCAGGATTCAATCCAATTAAAATGGCCTTCTGCTTCCACATGAATGGACTTGTTTGCCCTGTGTGAAGCTCTGCTGTATTCATAGCCTGCCAGCTTGAGCTGCATGGGACCCCGTTCACATCCCTCCAGGTGACGCAATAAAGTCTCACCCACATGCTAGTTCTGTCACACTGTAGAGGGGAAGGCAATGTATGGGAATACACTGTTAACAAGGCACAACACAAGAGTGCAGCAGGAAGTAAACCCTGTCATATCTGCGTGAGTAGGCGATGTGAAATGTAATCTTTAAAATGGTAAGTCATGATTTGAAACTGTATGTTAATTCTCTTCACAAACCAGGCAATTTGACCTCGTAGGTTCTTCTGCTTCTATACTAATTTACACTGCAGTTAACTGGACTGGAAACATCTGGATAGCTTCAGATTGGTTGAAACTGTGGCCTAAATACATTTATTAAATTATGTAGCGGAAATGCATTAATTGGTACACAAGATTAACTAGGGTGATGGCATTTAACTTATCTAGTAACCAATGATAAGTTTTATTCTTTGAGAGAATAAAGGAAATAAAAGGACTAAATCCTCACATTTGAGAAGAACCAGTGAAATATTTATGAAACAATTACTTGAATAACAAAATAGCATAGCAACCCATGAAACTGAGCAGAAAGGTATGCTAGGACATATACATAATAACAACAAATATATATATATATATATATATATATATATATATATATATATATATATATATATATATATATACACGAGTAACTAATAAATCAGATTGTAAAGCATATAGAACATTTCCCCAGACCAGAGTGCTTACATGAAAGAGTATGTGCAAAACAGATTTTCCACATTTCTGCACTATGTATGCAAATTAGATGCAACTACACAAATTATATTCAAATCAGACCATATGCCAGCATGAATTAACATCACATGGCACCAGATGCACTGAGATATTATCTGCAGGTTGTTATTGTGTTTTCTTGGAGCTGATGTGAAATATAAAAAAAAATGTTTGTATTGCTTAATATGCAGAGAGTATAGTGAATTATCATGCTTTCGGTAGTTAGAAAGCATCGTTTCAATTAGAGCTTGATTTAGTACCGTTGGATTGTGGCCAACTGGCTCTGGCTCCAGTGACAGAAATATGGTCCCTGCTGCTTTGCACACTCTGGCAAAACTCTGGAGCCACAAATATGTGAAATCTCTTTCACTTGCTACCAGGTTTGGTTGAAATAACACTGCAACACCTTCATAGGATTTATTGTTTATTGTAGTCAGACAACGTCAGATTGGTGGTGTTCTATATTCATCTTGTCGTCAGCAAATCCTGATGTGCAGATAACAAGTCCCAAGTAAATGCAATATTTACAGCTGAAAACTAGGATGCATTCAAAGACTTCCATCTTTAGTGGTAATCAATGTGTTTGGGGCCTTTAAATAAATACAACTCAGCAACAGATGTAAAACTATAATATTTGACTAGTAAGGCAGCCGATGTTGGGCAAGCTGCTGTTGTAAATCAAATGTGTGACACTTTATTTTCCATTTTTTTCACATATTTTCCAGCAAGAAATATTGTTCCCTCATCCCTCTAACCTTGGACAACTGCGGACCATCAGGACCAAAACCTCCTGACTGCAGTCTGGCTCATCAATAAGACCCGGGACCCCCTCAGACATCCTTACATTTACACATCCCTGAACAACTTTAATTATAAACAGATTTTAACATACTATTATATTGTTTGTTTGTTTTTCATATTGGATTATCTATTTTAATGTTTCTTATTTCTTAACTATGTCATTATACTATTGCAATCACCAAGTTAAATTACTTGTATGTGCAAACATACTTACAAATAAAGCACTTCTGGTTCTGATGAAATAAATAAGATGAAGATGGTTAACTTGGAATATCTACAAAATATTTGCTGCATCATGCAGCGTTGCCCCAGTACAAATTGCAATTGTTTTAGTAGTTATCAAATAACAGCAAGGTCTTATTAAATGCATTTTGAGTTTCATCCACATCCTCTAACAGCACCTAGCTTAACTCCAGTTTCCAGGATAATTGAAATGCCCTTCAGCTCATAAATTGAATCTTTAACCGCCGTGCAATCGACACTGATCAACTGTTAACAGAGATGAGAAGGAAGCATGATGGCTCACTCTGTAGCTGCACCCCTCATCATCAGAATCAGGGGTTGCTATAGCAGCCTGACCTGGCACTGCAGGAAATCCTTGTTTATTATTATTAATTATTTTATGTGGAATTCCGTTATTTTTTTTTTGTTATTTTAAAAGTAACCCTTTGTCATTCTGTCGTAAAAAAAAAAAAAATGACTCTTGGAAATATCAACTTTTGGAGTTTTTAATATTTCCAAGTCTTCCTAGTTGATGGTTTAGTGCTGTTTGAATGTAAACTGAATTCCCAATGGTCACTGCAGTGATGCAAGCAGCATTTCAGTAACATCACTTTCACTTGATATATGCTTTTGTGAAAACATGAATACACATATTTAACACTACCACTGTAAGGTGCCAGTCAAGTCACAATTGTTCAAATCCTTTAGATTGGTATATTCCAACATGGATGATATTCCATTGGCTCACAGCCAGGGCAATAGTTTATCCTCTGGGACCGTGGAGCACACACTGGGAGGCTTTGTTTTAACAGTCTACTCATGTATATACAGGACCAAATGTATCTCCTATGTGCAGACAGAAATACATACAGTATTATTGCTTTTCTCTCCAATCTCAGTATGAAAAGATAGTATTTCATATTTGCACAGTATGCATGGTATAGAAGCATAGTGTCCCGTGTCCCGTCCCGTCCCGTCCCGTCCCGTCCCGTCCCCCCCCCCCGTTGTACAAACCCTAAAACAAGCCACCAGATGGCTTTCCCCAGGATACTGAGGGGATGTACGCTGGGAGAAGCTGCTAATATTAGATGTGTGAGAGCGTTTGTCAAGGTACTTCCACTGACAGATGGCATGGAAGCATCTTTGACTCGCAGCACAATGTGGAGGACTGGAACCTGTAGCATCTCCCCAAGGCTGAGATACCAATGTGTGTAATACATCTTTACGAGAAAATACGGTTTCTTTGGTGCAAGCAAAGAACAAAGGATTCAATTTGCACTCAAGTGAGACATTTTTAACAACTAGTGACATCGCTCCAGATTCACGGAACGCTCCTGAATGCACCGAGGGCTCCATGAGCCAACTCCACTTCTAAAAGTCAACTTTTCACACTCGGTATCAAAGAGAGCGGGTTCAGGACCACAAGCCCCCACAGAGTCCAGTGAAAACATGTCAAAAGCTTTACATCTGGAGTGCAGAATACAACAGGGATAAAACAAATGGTTCGGTTCATAAGGTGATTTAGCGCCGCTGTACTCTAATCTGATATTCTAACTATTTGTTCTACATGTTCAGCTCAAACCCGACAGAATTTCCTGACAGAGGGATTCAAGGAAGGAAGCCAGAGAACATGTCCTGCCTGAAAAGGGACCAATGTGATCAATACGAGCGAGCATGCATAATTAATGTTCACTTGTTGATGATAATAGTGCTGCCGCTGAGCAGTAATATTGCTTTTCCTCAGTAACGAGTAGTGTGCATCTTTCAAAAAACTTTATTTTTTTAGTTATTAATCCACGTAACGCATGTTTTTGTGACCCATGCAGGCTAATGGACGTAGTGTACCTAGATTATTGTTTTCACAGTCAAAGTCCACTGTAAACTTTGTGCGAGCAGCAAATTGCTCCCAACCACACAAGTTAACAGAATCCTGGAGTGTAGTTATTGAGCTGAACAATGTTAATAAATGTATAATGACATAGCTCGATGTCATTCCATTCCTCACAAATGCCCGTCTCATAAATGTGACACGTTTATGGGCGTCATGATTTTAGGTTGTCCGGTCCACTCTCGTCAAAGGTCACTGTGACCTCACAAAACATGTCAATTATCTATGTGTTAATTATGATCATTTCATACATATTAAGCTTTGCTTAGGCATGAAGTTTCACGCTCACTTCTAATGTCCTCAAGGTCATTGGAGTTGTCAATCATGATATCAGCTGTTCTCATCAGCTGGTCTCCTCTATCCAATAGCATTGGGACACATAAATATAAATATGATCTGTAGTGGTAGGTTTTACTTCCAAATATTAAAAATAGGAGTTGGGGGCCAGACAGGAGAATAATGGAAAAGGAAGGAGCAGCCTGGGGTCTTGCAGTAAAGGGGACTCATCTTAATGGCCAAAAGGCCCACAGTTGCACACAATACGTACACGTCCAATCAATGGATCCCTTGCTGCTCCGTTTAAATCAACTATTGTCTTTTAGAGCAAAGAAACTGGATTACACTTCAAATGATCTCCTCTTTAACCACTCACGCTCCTCTGAATGCTGCTGCTGCTGTTGGTTGATTTCCCCTCCTTTCCCCAGCTCTCTGATGTCTCATGTATCTCCTCCCTCTTCCCACCATGTTTTTCCTGTCTCTCTGCCTTTGGTACGTTCGTGTTGTTGCTAAGTGTGCGCCTCCAGCTCCACCCATCAGCGCCCAGACTGTCTGTCGAGACTTCATCACACATCATCTGTTCATAACAAACAGTTACCCTTTTCTCCATCTGACTCGTGTCTCCTGATTGAAACGTCTGAAAGGGTAGAATGAGGCAAACCCCCGCGAGTCTAGTTTGTTGGTTTGTGCGTGTGTGTGTGTGTGTGTGTGTGTGTGTGAAGTTATTGGTTGCGAGGGAGGAGTTTCAAGGCAGAGATCCGTTCAGATATTGGCAAA